>NC_079147.1:17278911-17434854 GCF_945859685.1 Eupeodes corollae | reverse complement strand
ATACTCATAGGCGCTGATCACTTTTTCGATGTACTTAAGAATGGACAGATTAAATATTCAGTTCACGAGCCAATCCTCCAAAATACTATATTTGGTTGGGTTGTTGCTGGTCCACATTATCAATCTAACAATCACCTAGAAAATCCAAAGTCTTATCAAGTAACCGTTAACTGTGACATCGAAAAATCAATAACAAAATTTTGGGAGATAGAAGAAATCTCAGATACAAGAAGTCAATATACCGATGAGGAGATGCATTGTGAGACTCACTTTAAAACTCACCTTCGCATCAACTCCGACGGTCGCTTTACTGTACGCTTGCCATTTACAAAATCACCTCAGTGTCTTGGCAATTCGAGGCAAACAGCAGTATCATGTCTTCTCTCTATGGAGCGTCGTCTAGTTAGAGATCCCAACCTGTATCAGCAATATCGTAACTTTATGAATGAATACATTGCCATGGGGCATATGCAGAAAATCCCCCACAGTGAAGTCAACATTGCTGACAACAAATGTTTTTACTTACCTCATCATTCAGTTCTAAAACCTTCAAGTACAACTACAAAGTTAAGAGTTGTTTTTAATGCATCGCGTAAAACGTCGTCTAATGTGTCTTTAAACGATATCCTGGGGGTTGGTCCTACCATTCAACGAGATCTTTTTTCAATTTTGATTAACTTTCGACAATTTAAGATACCAATTAGCGCAGATGTGACCAAGATGTACAGACAAATTCAAATAGACTCTCAAGATTGGAACTATCAAAGAATTGTGTGGAGAGATGATTTATCAAATAAAATACAAGATTATTGGCTCACAACTGTGACGTATGGCACGTCTTCAGCTCCATTCCTTGCTACTCGGGCTTTATTTCAAATCGCGAATGATTGCATTTCAACCCATCCTATCATATCACATATAATCAAAAATCATTTCTATGTAGACGATTTGCTGACGGGGGCAGACAGTGAAGAAGAAGTAACAAATATTCGAGAGGGGCTGGAGAACGTATTAGAAGGAAGAGGATTTGAACTTCGTAAATGGAAAAGCAGTTCTAAAGAATTCATCAAGAAGATTGCTCCTGACAAAAGAGACACGGAATGTATTGATTTTGATTCTGAGCCCACAAAACTTTTAGGCTTATACTGGAACCCAGACGGTGATTATTTTAGTTTCCATGCATCGTTAACCAATAAACTTTCAATTACCAAACGTTCAATCTTATCGGAGTCTGCAAAAATCTTCGATCCACTCGGTTTACTGTCACCTGCAACCATTGCCTTAAAAATCCTCTTCCAACAACTCTGGGTAGAGCAACCAAATGGAAAAAAACTAGAATGGGATGACATCGTTCCTGAAAGGTTGGCTGAAAGGTGGTGTATCTTTACAGAAGAATTCAAATATTTTAAGAACATCAAGGTAGACCGATGGATTCATACAAGAGATCTAAGAAGTTGCGAGCTCCACGGTTTCTGTGACGCGTCAGAGACAGCATATTCAGCCGTCATTTACTGCAGAACAGAGGATCAAGGAAATATACACGTCAAAATTGTCGCTGCAAAAACTAGGGTAGCTCCACTGAAACAGCAATCACTTCCACGTCTTGAGCTCTGCGGAGCTCTCCTACTTGCAAGGCTTTTTGAGTCTATACGAAAAGCCTTAAATAATGAAATACAAAGCATGACAGCATGGACAGATTCTCAAATAGTATTGAGTTGGTTGAACTCCCAGCCTCGGCGGTGGACAACTTTTGTCGGAAACAGAACCGCAGCAATATTAAACATATGTCAAGCTGATTGGTGGCACTACGTTCCCTCACAAGACAATCCAGCTGACATAGCATCAAGGGGTGCATCTCCTAAAACTCTGAAATCTTCATCTATCTGGTGGCAGGGTCCAATGTGGTTAATTCAACCTAAATCATATTGGCCTTCGCAACAGTCATCATCATCATACCAAACAAAAAATGAAGAGAAAAGAATCAACTTTCAAGTTTTCCATACAACTGAGTCAGATTCCGTATTGGAGAAGATACTGACGACATCATCTTCATTTGACAAAATCGTTCGCATGATGGCGTATTGGTTGCGGCTTAGAAGCATTCTACAATTCAAGGTAATACAAAAAAAACTTGATATTATAACACCTTTGCCTGCTTTCAGCTTACTTTCGACACATGAAATAAAAACTGTTACAACTAGCTTCGTTCGCTGGGTACAACAAGTAGAATTCGCCAAAGAATTTAAGAGTCTTAAAACGAGCAAATCAGTTAACGGATGTAGCAAACTTTCATCGCTCTTTCCGTTCATCGATGGTGATGGTATTCTGCGAGTTGGAGGTCGACTTCACAACTCGTTATGCAATTTCGACGCACAGCATCCAGTCATACTCCCAAAGAAACACTTAATAACGTCTCTCTTGATAGATCAGTATCACAAACGATATTTGCATCCAGGCCCGACCCTTCTCCTTTCCATCATGCGGCAACGATACTGGATTATTGGGGGACGAAGCACAATTCGTCATTATATATACAAATGTCTGAACTGTTTTCGACTTAAACGCATCAAACAACAACAACTTATGGGAAGCCTGCCCGAAAAACGACTACATCCAAGCAGGCCCTTTTTGCATTGCGGCGTAGATTACGCTGGTCCCATCAAAATTCGTCTCAACAAGGGTCGAGGTGCAAAAACAAGTAAAGGATACATCGCACTGTACGTTTGTTTCAGTACAAAGGCAATACACGTGGAGATGGTATCCGATCTAACAACAGATGCATTCATTGCATCATTAAAACGTTTCATTTCGCGACGGGGAATTCCAGCTGGAATATACAGCGATAATGGGACCAATTTTATTGGTGCTAAAAGAAAGCTCTCAGAACTTTATAAGATGGTTTTATCAACAGATTTTAACAACATCATATCCACATTTTTATCAAAAAACGAGTGCCAGTGGCACTTCATCCCGCCTGTTTCACCCCACTTTGGCGGATTGTGGGAGTCAGGTGTCAAAGCAGTAAAAACACATCTAAAGCGTGTAATAGGTGATGCTGTGCTAACATTTGAAGAGATGGCCACACTACTAACACAAATTGAGGGAATTCTTAATTCCCGCCCGATATCTCAAATCAGTGACTCCGATACAAGCAGCTTGGACCCTTTAACTCCGGGTCATTTTTTAATAGGCACTGCTATAACCGCACTTCCAGAAAAGAGTCTTTTAGAAACAAACCCACAAAGACTTAACCGATGGCAACAAATTCAGCGGATAGTTCAATCATATTGGAAACAATGGTCACGCGATTATTTACATGAACTTAACCAACGCCCTAAATGGAGAAAGGAACATAAGAATGTCGCAGTTGACGATTTAGTCCTTGTACATGAAGATAACCTGCCTCCAACTGCTTGGCTTCTTGGGCGTATAACCGAAGTACATCCAGGAAAAGATGAAATGGTGCGAGCAGTTACCTTGCGTACAAAACTGTGAGAACTCAAACGTCCCATCGTAAAAATATCTAAACTACCTATTAATTAAAGTGAACTTTAATGGGGGCAGAATGTTATATTATGCTGGCAACGTCCAGCCAAAGTCAGTTCAAATCAAAGATTAATAAAAGAAAGGTACTTGTCCAATAAGTGTGTTTTATTTTAACATCCAACGTACGTGACCTCATATACGATATTTCACAATTATTAGCAAGATGTATGGATCCTTACAAATCATTAAACACCTTAGCACATTTGGTTTCAATTAGAAAACAACCTAATTTTTTCAATTAAAAAATACCTCAAACGATTCGACAGCATTCGTCCCTAAAAACACTTTATAAGATAATAATAAACAAAGAACTTTCCTACCGTTTCAAGAAATTAATTTTCTGAACTAGTCTCAGTCTTTTATATATTGCAAACATGATTTGATTGCAGAGACTCTTAACGTCAATGTTTTGTTTATCATAAGAGAGTGGAACCCTTTACCCTTTTCCATCAAAAGACTAAGCAGCACCACGTAGTTCGAGGTGGTTCTATTGCGGTACTCGGCTGTTTATTGAAATTTCAAAAATCAATCACTTTTGGTTTTTAAAATATACCCCCTTAAAATTTCAAAAATAAATAATTAAACGGTGTTTACTAGCCTTTAGGGACCTTGTCGTCCATTGAAGTTAATAGAATTTATTTTAAAAGATTGTAACTTAATACTTATTCAATGCTTAATTTTTACTATTAATTGTAGGGTTCATAGCTCCAAACAAATAAATGGACTGGTTTTCAGTTGAAAGTTTTAAGTTTTTAAATTAGAAGATTACTATTCTGTCTAATTTGTTTCTTTTAAATTACTACACATAACTTTAATAACCTAAGATCTAAAGGTTAATGTTTCATTCATAACCTCATATTCAAATTACGAAAAAAAAATAATATAATGGAGCTGCCGTGGGTAAAATTTTCTTTCAATTTTTAATGACATTTCTTGGACCTTTAAAGGACAAAATCCTAAGGAAATATGTCTTCTCAAAGTTTGTTTATGGTAGCGATTTGTCAAATTGAAAATTTTGACTTTCTCGACATTTCAAGGTCCCTAGAGTCGAAATAAAAGATTTTAAGAAAGATGTCTGTGCGTGCGTGTACGTTCGCGACGTTTTTTCGTCGTCCATAGCTCAAGAACCAGAAGAGATATCGACTTCAAATAAATTTTGTTATACAGATAATAAGGCAGAACAATGCAGAAAGGGCTCTGAAGAAAATTGCGTGTGTGGTTTTTTTTTTTCCATAGCAGTTTATAAAAAAAGATGAAAATTTTGATTAACCCTAAATATCTTACGAAGCATTGACGCTAGAGACTTAAATTAAATTTAATATTATATATTGAAACGTACCAAACGTAAACATTTTTAGAAAAAAATCCAATCAACGGGTTTTTTTTATAAATCAAAAAAACTGAATAAAAACAGTTTTGTGCAAAAAAACGTTTTTAACATCAGGTAGAATTTTTAGAAAAATCGAATTAAAAGTAATTTTTATAAAAAATAAAAACTTAAAAAAAAATCATTACTCAAAAATGGTAAAAATTGATTTTCGACTCAAATATCTTTTCAAAATTTTGACATATTAGCTTTAAGCTAATTTTATCTTTTAAAAAATATTGTTGTCAAAATTCATTAAAATTTTGAGAAAAATCGAATTGTCAGTTTTTTTTACAAAAAAATAAAAACCTAACAAAAAAAACAATACTAAAACTTGGTAAAGTTTTACTTGGACTCTAATAGCTTTTCAAAAATTAAAAATATTGTTTTCAATTTTTTTTTAATTTCACAGAAAATATTGTTTTCGATAGTCAGCAGTTATTTTTTTTTAAGTATAACAGTATGTTAAAATCTACAAAAATGCGCAAATTTGATAAAAAATTGTTTTCTAATAAAAATCTATTCAAAAAAACTAGACTTTCAAGATAAACTATTTCTTTATATGAAAAATATTGTTGGTAATTTTAAAAATTCTAAGAATAATTCAACTGACCACTTTTTTAAACCAACCTGAAAACCTACAATTTTTTAAGCAAGGCAAATCGACAGACGAAATGGCAATTTATCAGTGTGGGTCGATTCCCAGCCTCTTTTTAAACTTCCCATAGGAAGTTATTGTAATAGGTCCGATTTTTCAAATTGAAAATTTTGACATTTCTACACGTTTCAAGGTCCCTAAAACCGAAACAAAAACATTATTAAATTTTTGTAAACATTGATTTTCGACTCAAATATCTTTACAAAACTTTAAGACATTTAAACTACCTTTAGCTTTTAAAAAGTATTGTTGTCAATAATCAGTAAAATTTTGAGAAAAATCGAATTTACAGTTTTTTTTTACAAGAAGTAAAAACCTCAACAAAAAAAAATTACAAAAGTTGGTAAAAATTGAATTTTAACTCAAATATCTTATCAAAACTTTGAGCTATTGGCTTTAAACTACTTTTATCTTTCACAAAATATTGTTTTCAGCTTTCAGTAAAATTTTAAGAAAAATCGAATTGACAGTTTTTTGACAAAAAAAACCTCAAAACAAATTAACAAATGTTGGTATAAATTGATTTTCAACTCAAATATCTTTTCAAAACTTTAAGATACATATTGGTTTTAAATTATTTTTATCTTTTAAAAAATATTGTTGTCAACATTGAGTAAAATTTTGGGACAAATCTAATTCACAGTTTTTTTTACAAAAAATGAAAACGTAAAAAAAAACAATACTAGAACTTGGTAAAAATTTACTTTCGACTCAAATAGCTTTTCAAAAATTAAAAATATTGCCTTTAATTTTTTTTAAATTCGGTAGTTTTTTTATAAAATTCCAACAGTCCGTTTTTTCAATAAAAATAAAACTTACAAGAAATAGTACGCAAATTTGGTAAAAATTAATTTTTAGTTCTTGATATCTCTCAAATTAATTTCATTCCTCCAATTTGTAAAACTTTAAGAAATGCTTCTAAAATTGATAAACATTTGCTTTCGACTAAAAATCGATTTAACAAAACTAGACTTTCAAACTTTACTATTTCTTCTAAACCTACAAACTTTTAAACAAGACAAATGACAGACAGGAAGGGAATTTATCAGTGTGGGTCGCATCCCAATCTCTTTTTTTTAATAAAATGTAAAAAGTGCGAAACGAAATGTTACGACTTCCATCTCATATTTATATTCGATGGTCTGTTTTTAGAAAGACGTGGATTTATTATTAAGTTCAAATCTCATTAGTGTGGCAAATTTTCTCTTATGAATGGTTACAAACCACATGAATTTGGCGGTCATATGCGAGATATCCTGAAGGCAGTAATTTCCCTGGCTGTGTTACATGTCTAGCTCTATGTCTTTACTGTTTTACCTAAAAACTTCTGCTGTCATTTCACTAATATCCAATACATGTCATGGTTACTGCTTGGCGAAATACAGCCTGATGATACCACAGGTAGCCCATAAACTGCACCAAAAATTCACTCTTTTGGCTTTCCACTAATCACTTAGAGATTATCTATTTCAAAATGTGAAATTTTGCCTCAACACAAAAATCACGAATTGAACGAATTTTATTTGGACTTGAAGACCCAATTTTTTAAAATGATTTAACAATTTCAAACCGAAGTTCAACTGTGAACATCTAGATGGTTGAATTTGTAAAAGACTCGAATAAAGGAATGTCAAAGAAAGGTGGACAAACAGATATTACTCACAATTAGCATCTTTCCAACTTCTCATCAATTCGTTAAAGGAAAAAGCTTTGTAAGAAATTCCACTTCTGAATTGTATTTCTTCTTAAAATTTCATATAAAGCTAAAGTTATCCATTCTTAAAAAATAAATTCAAATTTCCAATCAGGTAATTATAAAATGTTTTATCAAAACTTTTTTGAACATCACTGTAAGTAGTAAAAAATAAGGTAATTTATTTTCAAAAACAAATTAAAAAGAAAAATCTTCTAAACAATGACTTTTGTTAAAAATAAATTCACATAAGAATTGACTTTGTTTCCGATTCAGAATACTAACAAACACTAGAAGGGCCCTAATTTTCTATTTTCTTATTACTTTACTTTTGATAATGAGAAATCCTTAAAAAAATCGGTTCTAATTTAATAGAGGCAGAAATTGTCTAAAGTCCTATTGAAAATCTATAAAGCAAGGAATTTCCTCATTTGTTGATGCTGGGCTGATGAGATTTCGTCAATTGGTTTTTAAAACCCATAAACGACGACGTTTGTTTGAAAGTGTAATGTATACAACATAAATATCAAATACCTGCTTGTTTCATTTGAAAATTTGACTGTAATTTTACTATATCCCACATCCGGGAGGAAATATACCAAAACAGAGGATGATTTCAGCTTGAAAGGAGAATGATGGGTATAGAAAAACATCTAAGCATATTCCCCCATACACGAGTACTTATAGATCTATACTTTTATATAGGTACTATGTAAAGTCAGCCCTCGGCGAAACCAATTTATATTTGGCACCCTCGTGGAAAATTGCCTCAACTTCGGTTTCTAACGAATTTATATTTGGCATCAGTCTCTTGACTGGTCTCCCCTTGCATCTCTCAAAAACCATCATCATCATCATCATCATCATCAAGCCAGATCCCCAGTATAACTCAGTCTCTGATGTGGCTTGGGTTAGGTATAGAGGAAGGTTGGTTGGTAATAAGTTTATTCACGCGAACAACCTCTCATCATCAGGTTCAAAATGACGAAGTATTGGGACAAAATGGCACGGCATGGCGTAGGAGGAGGTTAAAAGTGGTATTTTTGCTAAAAACAAACTCACATCTTCCTTCCTTTCAAACCTTCGTACATTTTCAGGATAAGGAAGGTTGTACGTATAATATATTTATGTTTTATTTTTGTTATTGGAAATAAAAACGAACAAAAATTGAAGAAGAGCCTTCAATATCTAATTTGTGTGTAAGGTTTTGACGGCATTGTTGTTGTATACCAATTTTGTGGGCTAGCGGGCGCTGGCATTGAGGGAGATTTAAATTTCGATTATGGCCACTTAACGATACCGCAAAATTTGAAAACGATGCATTTGCCAAATTTATGAATTTTTATGAGGGTTTATAAGCTATTTTGTATCAGTCGGCGTTTTCTATTTCGGCTTTTTATTTTTTCGTGTGAAAGAGAATGAATTTCTCAGGAGAATGGGGGCGTTAGCAGCAGTGGATGTTTTAAGAGGTGAAAAATTCAAAAACCCTTACGAATATGTCGCATTTTGTTGCTGTTAAACGGTAACATTTCAAAAATATGTCGATTACAGAAAAGTGTCTGTGTTTTTATAAATCCAACCCCCATTAACACTAACTCCTTCTACTTTGGTGGATTCAATAATGAAGAAGTCAAATCAGTTGTCAAAAAGTTTTCAAAATCTGATAACTACCCTAAAAACGCTTTAACGCCAAAAGTTAAAAAAGCAAAAATCATTTAGACAAGAAAACTCTATAACACAATTTACCCACTTAAAATATCCCTTAACCTAGTTTTTACGAATTCATAAGTTGCCCTTAAACCACCAACCATACCGTCAAAACCAAGGCGTAAATAAAAAAGAAATTTGTATTTCTTAGCATAAACGGATGTCGTTGTTGTTGTTTTTTTTTTGAAAAATAATGTAGATGTATATCTGAATCTGGAATCTGGATTTATGATGATTCATTTAAGGAATTTTCACACTTTATTGTATAAGGACATAATTTGAAAATTTTATTGAAAGATTTATGAGTTGTTGTCTTATTGGCGGCTATATGGCTTCATGGCTTCAGTTTCAATTTCAGTTTAGTGGGAAAATATTTTGTGTGATAATTTATGTGCTCGAAATGAGTCATGAATTTGGAGATGAAGGCAATTTTCAGAAAATTGTGTTTCTACCTAAATCGTTTAATATTCAAAAAAAAAAAAACAAATTGAATCATCTGATTTAAACATCATAATAAATGTACATAAAGTTAAATAGTCAGCAAAATAAAATTTTATATTCTGTCTCAAGGCAAAATGTCTTTTCTTTTATTAAGTTTTTATTGGAGGCAGATGAAGCGACTATTTAGTCTTTTAAAAACACGTCAAAATAATGTCAATAAAAATAAAAGAGTTATTTGTGTTTTAGTTTTAGAGCATAAAGTTTTTATTTAAAATATTAAGACACAAATAATTTATTAAAGGGTATTCACATGAGAATTGAATACTGCTGCATAAAAGCTTATAAGAATAAAGTTTTTATTATTTAAAGTTATATATACAAAATAGTGATTTTAAACATTCTTATTTTTTATTTTGCTACTTTCAAAACTCTTTTTTAATAAAGGTGTGGTGTGTTTTGGTAAATACAAGAGTCAGGGATTTCTCAAGTAATAGGTGTTTGAGTTGAAAGAAATGGAGTTACAGAGAGAGGAGCAGTCAACTTAACCAGAGAGAAGCCATGAAAAGTATGTCAACAATTTATATACGTTCCTATATTAAATTAAGGTTTAACATACGAACCTTTTTTTAACAAATCTTAATACAGAGTTGGCTTTATCAAAAGTATATTAAAGGCTGAGAGCCCTTATATTTTCTACTATCTGTATGTTGAAGAAAAGCGATACTACAAACAAGCAGATCTAATAGTCAGCATCTCCTTTTCAGCGTCTACCCGTCAGCACCTACTTGTTAGCCTGACTGACAGTGAAAGAAAAACGTCATTCTGGTTTTGGATAGCAGGCAGCGTGATTCGCTTTAGGTTAAGTAAATTTTGGTAAAAAGAATTAATAAAGTTTTTGGTTGATTTGACACATTTGGTGTCAGAAGTGGGATATGATTATGAAGATGGTAATGACGGGAAACTGTTTTAATACGTCATTATTAAGAGTTTCCTAAGGTAAGGTTTAGTTATTGTAGAGATCTGTTGGAAGAAATATGTCTTCATGAGCTGCAATGACTTAAACAAATTTCGTATCATCAACGTATTAAAAATTTTACTAACCCTGTTTTTATCGTTAATTGTAAGGATAAAAAGAAGAGGGCCTAAATGACTATCTTGCGAAACACCAGAAGTATCTAGAATATAATTGGTATATGCGGAACCAAATATTTATTTTCAATGGCGTGAGAATGGACCTAGCGATAAATGCGGTGAATACTTAAAGTAAGTCCGATCTGATGGAAAAGAACCCTTGGAGAGTGAATTTTTAAAATATAATGCACAGTAAAAAGCTTTAGTCATTTTAAGTTTCGAACTGAAAGATATATGTATGTGAATATTATCGGTAGAGATAATTGTATAGATCGTTAAATTAAAGATAATCCTCAAAGTAATAAAAGTAGTCAATTGGACATTGAGCGCGTAGTTAAATTTCCTAAAGCTCATTTCTTGGGTTACGCAGTGATCGAAGTCAACAATTATGCCAAGGCGGCTGATGAAAAATGTCACATGTGTAGGAAGGGATATACAATGAAATTGAATAGTATAAAAATAAGTGGGGTAACACGCCTTAATAATTGTAATATTTAGTGATTACGATTTTTCATAAACTGCAAATTTTCTGCTGACACTTAAAGGATCACTAGATCATCTGCATACAGTAGAACATTGAAGATGTTTGCCAATATCTATGATGATAAAAGCAAACAACAAAGCACTCAGAGGGCATCCTTATTGAACACCAGCGTTAGTATTAAACCATTGTGAGAACGTACATTGTAACGATTTTATATAGCTTTACTAGCTCACAAAGTTACAAATACACATTAAAAAAAATATAAATAACAAAAAAAAAAATACTATTAACGAATGTATTCACTCAATTTGTATCCTCTAGTATTCTCTCAACTTTGGTTTAAAGTGCGCAATATCCCTTATCGACTTAAACCTCTTTGAGAAATCAAAGGTTACAGGTCTTTCTAATCCACCAAAAAGGAAGTGGAAAAGGTTATCTTACCTCCCTCTAAGCATAGGCCTGCAAGATCTAGCTCATCCTAGCTTGTAGGACGAGTGGGATATTGTAAAAAGAAGTAAAACGAACGTTACGTTTTTATTTCAGGCCTGATCCAAGATGTTGTTTGTAATTTTGAAATATACAAAAAATAAAAGAAAACCTACAAATTGATTACCTTTGAGGAGATGGTCACATTTATTGAGAACATAGATGTTCGTGTTTTCCGAGCAATTTTCCCAACTCAGTGTTTTTTTTTTTTAATCCTAAAAGCACAAATTGGTTAACGCTACTGCTCTTAATTTGAGCGTTAACCCTTAGAGTAAATTAAGTGTTTTTTTATATTTTTACCGAGCTGACTCTTTTAACATCTCTTTCTCATCACCTCACATCCTGAATTAAACCCTTTTATGCGATCATACTTTTCTCTTAACTAAAGTGAAGTTTCGATGACACTGTGTCCATCTGACATCTTAATTAATTTCTCATTGAAATGAATCTGTGGTTACTTAGGATTTGGAAAGATCCAACTAAATGAAATATAGATAAGAGAATGACTAAAATCATTCTCAAGTATCGCAAAAAAAAAGGAATCGCGGACGTTTTCGCAAAGTTGCAATTAAACTCAATCAATTGTTTTTTTGTCCAGATTATAAATTAAATGTTAATTAATTAGAAACAAATTTGAATTAATAATTATACAATTTTAAGTTCTTAAAAAAGGAAAAAAAAATATTTTAGGAATTCACAAAGGTAAATAAAAATATGTTCTTTCCCCCTTTTTTTTCTTTTGCTTAAATCTTGAAAGTGAGGTACCACAAGTTCAGAACGTTCAATAAAAAAAAGAGGCTGGGATGCGACCCACACTGATAACTTCCCATCCCGTCTGTCGATTTGTCTTGCTTAAAAGTTTGTCTATATTTATTTTTACCAAATTTGCGCACTATTTTTTGTAGATTTTATTTTTTATAAAAAAAACGGACTGTTGGATTTTTATATAAAAATTACTGAATACTGAAAACAATATTTTCTCTAAAATAAAATAAGTTTGAAGCCAATATTTTTAATTTTTGAAAAGCTATTTGAGCCGAAAGTAAATTTTTAGAGTTTTATTTTTTGTAAAAAAACGGTCAATTCGAATTTTTTAAAAATTTTACCAAATGTTGAAAACAATATTTCTTACAAGATAAAATTAGTTTGAAGCCAATATTTAAAATTTTTAAAGAGATATTTGAGTCGAAAATCAATTTTTACCAACTTTTATTCATTTTTTTTTAGGTTTTTATTTTTTGTAAAAAAACTGTCAATTCTATTTTTCTCAAAATTTTATCAGATTTCAAAAACATTATTCTTCGTTGCACAAAATTGTTTTAGAGTTGAAATCATATTTCAGTCGTACAATTTTGGAGGTGACAAATTTTTTTTTCAGTTTTATTGATTTATAAAAAAAACCGTTATATTTTTTTTTTTTTTCAAAAAATATACCTGTTTGGTATCACGTTACAATATATTATATAAAATTTAATTCAAGTCTCTAGCGTTTTTGGTTCGTAAGATATTTAAGGTTAACCAAAATGTACACCTTTTTTTCAAACTGCTTTGGTAAAAAAACTACCCACGCAATTTTCTTGAAAGCCCTTTCTGCATCTTTCTGCCTTATTATCTGTATAACAAAATTTATTTGAAGTCGATATCTCTTCTGGTTCTTGAACTATGGACGACGAAAAAACGTTGCGAACGTACGTACACACGCACGCACAGACATCTTTCTAAAAATCTTTTATTTCGACTCTAGGGACCTTGAAACGTCTAGAAATGTCAAAATTTTCAATTTGACAAATCGGACCCATTACAATAACTTCCTATGGGAAGTTAATAAACAAAATTTAAATGGTAACTTACTTTGTTAGGTTTATATAAAATAAAAGGTACTTTATACTTTGCCCGAATATCCTTATGTGGTGAAGCTGTGCACATCCTCTCCGGAACCAACTGGGTAGTCGCTGTAGCGGCTTTTTTTTAAATATAGTTAGTTAAATTTTTTTAACGACTGAATCCTTTCTTCTTAATTAATTCGCCAGTTCCTTAAGTACTGATTTTCTTTTTCTTTTGATTTGTTCAGGGTAGGAAGAATGAAGAGGAAGAGGCTTTGCATTATGATTACAATTTTCTTAAATCAAAATTTAAGGCCGGTGACAAACGCCAAGTTGGTTGCACCCTCATATGCTTCGCTAACATATCTAGGAAAACGAAAGTCTGGGTGAGCGAAGCGATCTAGAAATATCTCGCTCGATTGCACGTGGTTCGAGTTCAAGTCGTGACGAGATTTTATAAGGCTATACACGGTAGCGATTCTTCCAAAAAAACTAAAGATACCGGTCAATCACTAAATACTTTTATTTATTTTATCAAAACTAACTGTTTTTCTTGTAATTTCTTACTTTGTTTGTCTTTCAACTTTTAGCAGTACTGTTTTTGGTAAACTTTTATTCTTTTTTTCCGAATAATTTTATTTTGCTAATTTGTTTTTCGTGCAAAAGTAACTTTACTTTGCATTTAGTTAATAATAATTTTTGTTTGTAAGACTAGTTGGCATTTAAATTTGTCGCAAGTACGCACAAGTTGACTTTTGATCATCGACTGCCTAGTTACCTAAACATTCTACTTTACCTTCTTGTTCGTTTCTTTCAATAACTTTCAAGAAAACAACAAAAAAATGGTTTTAAAAAATTGAAGCAAGCGACCAGCACTTCGGCATTTCGATTTCAATAATGTAAATACTATTATTTATTTTTATTATACTTTTCGTTTTTGGCTATTTAAATTCACTTTTATATATATACAAATGTAACTTATTATTTAAAATGTTATCATATATTATTGCTTCATAAACTGTCACAACCTTATAAGATTTATCTTAATGTGCTAGTAACAATTAGCAATATACTAAACTAAACTAACTAAACTAATACCACTGCAGTATTCCTGCTTCCTTTTGTTACGCAATTTTATTAACGCATACAATCCCAATATTATATAAAAAACCAATGGTAGTATAGGTATACATCTTTCTTATTAGAACCAGTGTTGATAGATGGGAAATTTCAAGGGATGTTGATGGTGATCATCAAAGCTAAGTGTTGGTTTCTAATAATTCCAGTGTGGCGAATTCACATTTTTTATTATTAATGAATTATTATTTACAAAAAAAAATAACACGTATCCGCCTAAGTGGCTTCATTAAGTTCTCTAGAGGTATTTACTTTTTTTTAAATAATTTTTCTATTGTTTATTATTATTATGTTATTATTTAATATAATGTTATTATTTATTATTTTGTTACTATTCATAACATATACGCAAGCATTTTCTACAAGATCCATCCCAAACCGCTGCTTATCTGTATCAGTATACAATACATATCCCTTAATACATTTAAAAGTTTTGAGATAATTCCGTGTTGAGAGAGTTTAAAAAAAGTGCATTCATTTATGTTCACAAAGTTAAAAGCTGCTTTAAAATCAACAAAAAAAGCGTAAATGTTCTTAGTTCTGGTTTTAAACGCTTTGACATTTAACGTTTAAACAAATATCTGATCCACAGCACAATAGTTTTAGCTGAAACCAGCTTAGAAGTCAGTTAAAATGCTGTTATTATCAACCCACTAAAACACCGCAAAACACTTTGGCCCAAAACTATACCAAGTCTTCGTCGTTGTTCGGATCGACTTTGGAAAAATAACATATTTTTTGAACGACGAGGGAAAGAATTAAAAGCTGCTTTAGCTTATCAATGAAAACTGGTGTTGCATTTTTGAAGTATTCTTATGGGATTCCGTCTTCGCCGTACGATTTTTATTTCATGTACGTCTATATCACAGTCCAAAGTTTTCTGATTAACCGTTGGTTCTGTATAAGCAAAGGACAAATCAAAATTGATTTGAGACAGGTTTTTGAAGTGGTATGAAAGATGATCTGCAGCCATATTTGTTCCAATTACAAAGTTGGATCTATTTATTTCTTTGGCTAAATTACAAAAATCTTTCGAATTACTGGCGAGACTGAAAAATTTTGCTTGAACATTTTCAAATTTAGCTTTCTTTGTGCGACATAATTGCTTGTACTTGGAGATTGATTCAACGTACCATTTTCTCAGTTCCTCGGTATAACAGTTGCATAGTGCTTGTAAAAGGTCAAATGATTTTTATTTCGGGCTTTCATACATCCTTTATCAAACAACTTTTTTTGAAAACTTCAACCAGAAGGTTGAGCTGGTGAAGAATTTCTTACACATGATATAATTTCCTTTGAAAACAACTCGATAGAACCATTAATTATATAAGAATCTGAAAAATGCATATCTAGATTATTTTGCTAGGTATTCAATTTTATTATTCCATGTATTTTCATCGTTCAAATCTATAATATATATATTTATACTCAACTAAAAATTTTGAAACCAAGTTAATGCAATAATTATTTGCTGGGCAAAAGTTGTCCTCCAAGAAAAATGTAGTAAAAACGATACTTTCGTACATTTGTAACATTTCTTAACGATTTAGACCATTTTGATTGCAGATATCATCTTTATCTTTTTCACTGTCGGTTGATTCTTGAGATCAAAGTATTGCTTAGATGTTGCGTGGTGTGTATTTGCATCCTACTTATTATTAAATCCCCGATTAAAATATCACTTTTATTGGCCATGTGATTCACAGTGTTGTTTAATTTTTCAAAACATCTTTCCACTTGTTGCTGTGAAACTTTTAGAAAAAACGAACAAGAAATAAAACACGATATTTCTAGGATGAAGTAATGTTAAATTTTGTTTTTATTTCAAGCATGCAAATTAAAAATATAATAAAAAGAAGTTAAGGACTATACTTTTTCATATTCACTTTTCAATACTTCCACTTGTGTCATACATTATTATTAATTTATTAACATTCAATGAAAATATTTAAAAATTCATCATTTGTGTTTACAAAAAAAAAATAATATTTAAAGAAATACATTTTTTTTGGAAATTACATTTGAAAAATGGTTAATGAATTTAAATTCAAAGATAATTTTAAGTTTTCAAAAGTTCTGGGCAAAAATTTAGTGAATAAATCAGCAAGTTGTTATTCACTTGGAACATATTCTATTATAAACATAACATCTTCATAGTGTTTTCTTATGAAATGGTACCGCAAATCTATGTTCTTTGTGCGTTTGTGAAGTTCTGGATTTGTAATTAATGTAATTGCACTTTGATTGTCTAAGCAGGACGTTGAACAGGTTGTAAATAGTTACTTTGGTCAGCTTACAAAAAAGTTTCTGCAACCATACCAAGTCTTTGACAGCCTCTGACGTAGGTATGTACTCAGATTCGTTAGTCGAAAGTGATATCTTCTTTGGGGCTGCCAAAAAACTGCCCTTCCACAAACCGCTGTAACACCACTTCGATCTTCTTGTCTCAACGTCACCCGCATAATCAGCATCGCTAAAATAATATATACTATATACTGAACTAATGACCAACTAAAATGAGAGGTCTAGTTTTAACAGCCAAATACATGTGTGACCCAACTGCCTAACAAAACGAAAATTGTATACTATGACGACCTCTACTTAGAGAATTGGAGGTTTTCTCAGATGGAGATGAGACCGGTTTTGAATCGTTCTTAAAAAAAATTATTCAAAAGTCTTTTCGCATAACCAGCTTGATGAATCATTACAGCATCGTTTTGTCTTCTCGAAATTTCCAGCATAAGAAATCAGTTCACTTCACCATGTGTTACTCTACTCCTACTTTAGTAAATCATTCACATCTTCTTTGCTTGACGCAGCCATTAAACCATCGTCGATATAAATCGCAAGCATAACCTTTTTCTTTTTGGAACTGCTAATGAATACACAAGGTTCATAAAGACTTACTTTAAAGGCAAATTGTTGAAGTAAATCAGAGAACTTCTTTCCTTCCTTTAGGTTGTCGCATAAAGTTGTCCTCCGATTGATTGCCATTCAAAAAGGCGGTTTTGATGTCAAATTGAAACAATTTTTGATTTTCGGCTGCAGCAATAGCCAAAATTGTTCGAATTGACGCAAATTTGACGACAGGACTAAATATTTCAAAATAATCTAGACCATATAGCCTTTTATAACTAGACGGGCCTTATAACGACTAACTTCGCCATCTGTAGAGAGTTTTACTTTATATACCAATCTATTACCGATTACCTTTCCCTTTGGATAAATTGACCAACTGCCAGGTGTTCTTCTTGAATAAACTTGTGATTTCCTTATCCATCTTTTTGCCAGTGGAGAATCCATTGCTTTTCGAAAATTCGGAGGTTCAATAAATTCAGCGACAAATGCAAGTCCCTCAGACATAACATTGTTTGATTGTTTTCTCTTCCGAAGTTTTGATCAATTATCTTCTTGAAATTAGTAACATTTCGCTTTATCATTCTCCTGCAATTTTACGAGACTCTTGGATCTTCGGCGATTGGGGATTCTTCTTTGCAAAACGAGGTTTCTACAAAAATCAGTTACCTCTTCGTCTTCCTTGTTTAAACCGTCACCTCGCACACCTTCTTCTGCAACAACTATACATCCGCACCAGCTCTTTGTTTACCACTTTTAACATGAACATCACAAACACCTACGTCGCCTTTTTGCCGGTACGTAGAACTTAGGCAGAGTAACCTGTATCGATATTCACTTGCTCTATATATGTTCTTTTACAATGCACTTCCTTTAGTTTTGTGCTTGAGAAATCGTCTTTCATTAAAAGAAAATCTAGACCCTTCATATGAGGTTTCGTGCGTGGCACCGCAAAGATCACAATGTATTAATTCTCCTGGCAATGATGATCTATTCAGACTCTTTACAAACGGCAGTCTGTATCTTTTTCCCATTGCACAAGCAGAACATAAGAATAAATCTCATGTGTAGGACATTTTGCTAGATTTCAAAATTTCTTTCACGTAATTTATGTTCTGATGACAAAGTTGTAGATTGTAGATCATTACAACCTCTACGACTTGAATCTTGAACCGCACTATTGACCTGTGATTCACCCACCATCACCACTTGAAGCAACAATCTAAACATCTTATTTTGGCGCAAGCCAACAGCAACAACATCATCATTTTTTAGCAAATCGCATACATAATATATTTGATCTCATTTGTAGCCCTTTATCAAGTGCACAACTCGCAGAAAATAAATGTAATGTTGTATCGGGGACGTTTAGAACATTGGATATATGCTTCTCTATCCAATTCACCTTATTATACACTAGAAAATTGATATGACCGCTACCGTACGCATCAATAATTTTACCATTTCCCACGCGAATATTAACTGGTTTGTCATATTTTTTGAAAAAGCGAACTAATCTTTTCGAGACGTCATGTGGTCGCTTGCTCTAGAGTCGAGAAACCAACTATTCTTTTCTTTCATTTTCGCAAATACAGTTTGAGATATAAAAGCTTCCTTTCTGCTTTGCGAACAATCGCTTTTACCACTTTCTCGACGAAATATTCATTCTCGACTCCTTCATCAACAGACGACGTGCAGTTTAATTCTTTAATGTTTGAACACTTGCTGCTCTTGACTCCCATTAAAATTTTAGTTGTGACCATAGTCTCTAAAACATCTTGACCAAGACCTTTGAGCTGTTGAACAATTTTTTTAAAGCTTTGAGATGTGAATAGAGAGATTTTCATCTTCCCTTTTAGTTCAGCTATAAAGTCTCTTTAGTAGCAAATGCACAGACGTCTTTGATTGCCAATATCCTCCTCTTCAATTTTGGTGAGCAAAAATTTATTCAACATGGCCTGATAACGATCGCTCTGTAACGGCCACTCCTTGCTAATTTTCGAAGAAAAAGTGCCCAATTATGCCTCTGGATCAAAATCCACATCAAACAGTGACTCGTTTTGGGTGTATCGGCTTTTCAATGTATGTGTGCAGGTTTTCTGTGCCCCAAGTGCCACAATTTTGCTTGTTTACTTACCCGCCAAGATCAAAAAGAGCTTCATCTGAGAATATGATTTTTTTTGGCAATATCGGCATCCTTTCTAAGTTGATCGCAGGCAATATTTCCCATCGTTTTACAAACATATACACAACCATATTCGTTCAGCGGAAAGATACAACTAATTACCTGCCAAATCAAATCAGACATGCGCTAAGTGTTACCATTAAGCACTAGTTGAAAAAAAGCGTTAGATGGCGGATCCTATAAAAAAAAGGCTGGGATGGGACCCACACTGATAACTTCCCATCCCGTCTGTCGATTTGTCTTGCTTAAAAGTTTGTCTATATGTATTTTAATTTTTACCAAATTTGCGTACTATTTTTTGTAGATTTTATTTTTTAAGAAAAAAACGGACTGTTGGATTTTTATATAAAAATTACTGAATATCGAAAACAATATTTTCTGTGAATTAAAATAAGTTTGAAGCCAATATTTTTAATTTTTGAAAAGCTATTTGAATCGAAAGTAAATTTTTACCAAGTTTTAGTAATGTTATTTTTTTTTAATTTATTTTTTGTAAAAAAAACTGTATATTCGATTTTTTTTTTAAATTTTATCAAATGTTAACAACAATATTTTTTGAAGGAAAAAAGTCTTTTAAAGCCAATATCTACAATTTAATTATTCTGCTCTAAATTCTAATTTTCAATTCTATTTTTAAGTCTGAATAAATTTCAAGACCATTAGTAAAGTCAGTGTATATAGACAGGTACCTATAATAACCTAACCTACTACACTTATTTATAATTAAGAGTTGTGCATTAAAATACCATTTAATATTCGTTATCAAAACCACGCCTGCCTGTTAAGAAACTATTAACGTGCCATTCAAAAAAACACATACATACATTTCCCACCGAATACATCACCATATTATCAGATCTCGAAATCATTCAAGCTTGCATGAAATAGCACCACCACCTTTAACATCCGTTGAATAATAAATGGCCATCAGGTCATCGCACGACTTTCATTTCCCTCAAAGACTCATACACTACAGCCGTCATGCGATATAATCCGTCATTCATAAAATTTAATCTACTATAAAAATGCAATAACTTTTTGGTGAAACAATGACCCACAAATATAAATAAAACAAACCGATACAACTTTTTTTAGAGCATATTTGTATACAATTTTATCAATGAAATTGTAAAGTTTGTCGCACGAGCGGGTTTAGCGCAGGTTTGACATTAGCTTTTAGGGTCCTTTTTTGGGCTATTATCAAATACTCTTATGTGAAAGTTATGAACTATATACGCACAGGCATAGACCAATATTCGACTTTGTTAACATCGTTAACACGCTATTCAATGATCCTTCCTCAACGATGACGACGTCCTCCCTCACAAGAGTCCTTTTCAGTCCTCCTACACTACCGAACTCATCCTCCAGGCGAGACTTAATAAAATTCATATTTTCACATTCATACCATTCATCATATCCCTCAAAACAACGTAACGTAACGTTCAACGTACATATCTCTCGTTTTCGTCCTTGATGGTGAGGTAAGAGAAAATATTTTATAGAGGAGTTAGTTAGCATTATGGGGCACTTCTATTATAGAGCTGACGTTATGCAGGCATAATTAGGAGGCGACACGATAGAAAATTCCTACAATGTTTTCTCCCTTTTTATTCTTTTTTCTTTGCAAGGATTCTAACATCCTCCGACAACATCCTGCTGTTGCTGGTATGGCTGGTATAGCTGGTGGCTGGTGGATGGTTGCTGCTGCTGCCGGTAGATGTCGTGCTCGTGTGTCTTATTTTTTTTTTCATTTCGTGACCATATTCATAAATAGTATAAGTTGATGTTTTTCTTTTTTTTGTTGTATCCTTTTTTGCATAAGCAACGTTTTGTTACATGGTACCGACTCTTGTTTTTTTTTCAGTTTTATGTGAATGAAGAGATCCTTGCCACCACATTTTAGCCATTTTACTGCTTTCCATGCGAATGCGGAGTGAGGTTAATGACGTTTTCATTGGGAATCCTGCTGTGGCCTTATTGTGTGTGATGTGAAGGGAAATGTCCTTTTTTGGTTTTTGTTGTTGCTTTTGTTGTATATATGCTGCATAAGCTTGAATAATTTCTAGGGGTTTTTCTTTCGTTTTTAGGGTTAGTTTTCGGACCTAATTGTTGAAGAAATTCCCATTACAAACAACTGCTGTCACAACATTGAACCTGTCAACAGGGCCGACGACGACTACGACGACGAAGCAACTGGCCAAGCAAAGCGTTCTATAAGCCAAAAGCTCAAGCACTCAACTCACATCACATCTCAGCAAAAAGAAAACAGTCGACTCGAGAGAAAACAGCACTTTATGATGACTTTGGTCATTATATATATAGGCTGACCCCAAAAAGGAGCCACCACACTTAGCTTTTCCCTTTTATATACCTTTCGGCCTATAAACTCTATGATTTAGTAATGAGGTTAGAAAGCAGCAAATCGACGACATCAGACGACTGGGAAGTTTTTGTTTTGTTTGCTTTTTTGGTGTTGTTTTTTTCTCTTTAAGGCAAATGACTTCAAGTCCAAATTGAAGCCCAAGTCGAAGCAGGGGTGTCTTTTAGAATAATGTCACCTAAGGGTTGAGCTCTTTTTCTATAATCTAATTTCACTGTAACTCTATGTACGATAAATCATTTCGGAGTAGTTCTTGTTAATACTTTATTTGGCGCCCGGGGAATAACCCATCACTCTGACTCTATGTGTGGGCCTGCCTAGTTATAACCGTTCCTGATGCTATATAGTTGGCTATTATGCCATACGAACCGAGTAAAAGGTTATAGAGAACATTTATCTTAATAGTAGGTAGGTATAGTGTCGTGTCCCTTAAATAGAACGTGAGACATTAACAACTTTGAGTTTGGCTTTTTGATTGATGAATATTAAAGTGAATATGCCGAGTGCGGTTTTTTGGTTAGTTGAATTCCAAAGTAAGAGATTCATAAAGTTATAAAGGTTAGATTTTCAGATTTTATGGTAAAGTTACTACATGAAGTCAATTATTTGGTTTCGAATAAATAAATACATTATTTATTTGATATACAATATTACCCATGTGTACATCGACTTGTCTGTATAAAATGAAAGATATTTCATCTATAGACTCTCATGTATATTTTGCTGTTGATTTAATTGATTCAATATAAAGTACCTGTATTTTGGGCTTTTTTTGAGAGGTTATTAAATATTTACAGAGCGGAAAGCATGTGTGTTTGTTCAATTGACATTGTCTACACATGTTCATATATAATATAGAAAGGATATTAATAATTTAGGTAGGAATATTTCAGGTAGGCATATGTATAAAACAATAATAAAGTTTGTGTGAAATTGAACAGCATTGAATGATAATATTGTAGTAAATAAAAGAAAGAAATTTAAAATTCTTTCTTTTTATCTTTCATTGAAGGAATAAAAAAGGCACTTACAATCTAAATAATTATTTGAATTGTATGTAATTTTTAATTGTAATGTTATTAAATATAATAATTTTGATATAAACATATTTTATTTTAGAAATGAGCTGTAAGACCAAATTAGTTAAGACTTTTCCAGAGCTATTCTTAAATTTGCATTAAAATTTTGGAATATTTAACAACATTTAATGATACTTTTTGAATTACATATGTCTCAAATTTGTTTCGGAGCAATAAAGGCAGTGTTTATTTGGGGTTGGATTTGTTGTTTTAACTAGACTCAGCAAAAAGTCTTGAGTTTCATTATAAGCTTCGACACCACCTCCAAAAACGGATTCGAGCTGATCGATTTTGCTGCGGGCCAAGACGTTCTGGTCTCTAGTACGCATTTTACACATCTTGATATCCACAAGGGGAGATGGAAATCTTCTGATAAATCAACTGTCAAAGAGATTGACCACATTGCGAGTGACGCACAACACTTCTCCAGTTTATACAGGATGTCCAAACATTTCGAAGGGCTAACATTGACTCGGACCACTACCTCGTTGTATCCAAGGTACGGCTACGGATATCCCGATCCAAGCCAAAACAAGGAAGTACTATGAGATGATTCTACAATCGAAAGGAGTGCCATGTCCTCATGAGTCTCTAATAATCTCTTAAAAAGTCCTATGGTGCATGCATTAAGCGTTGATAATGTACTGAGATGCCGCAGGAATGAGGTTAGTAAATCTTACCAAGATTACCAGCCACGACTCGAAGCCTGTATAAGGACGTTCAGGGGAACATCGTAGTAGAACCACAGTCCATGTTAAGAATAGGGAAAGACCACTTCTCCAAATTGAATGACGGTGATGACGAACCGAATTCCGCTGTAAGGGAGATAGAACCACTCAACCAAGGCGACGCAGATCAACAATTCCGCCTACCTGAGCTCGACGAAGATAGCTATATCTGAACTGAAGTCAAAGAAAGCTGCTGTAACTGACGGCATCGCAGCAGGATATGACTTGGTAGGGAGCATGCACCAATTTATTTGCAAAATATGGTCGGAAGCAAGCATGCCCGATAAGTGGAATCTCAGCATAGTGTGTCCGATACATAAGAAAGGAGACCCTCTAAACTGCGCCAACTACAGAGGCATTAGTCTCCTTAACATTGCATATAGGATCCTCTCTGCCGTTGTATGTGAACGTTTGAAGCTAATCTTAGAAAACACGCAGGAACTTCAAATCGATACCCACCATCTCTTTATCGATTTTAAAGCCGAGTATGAATGGATCTATAGTGAAGAGCTCTGCAGAGCAATGTCTGATTTTGGCATCCTTGTCAAACTTATCCGTTTTTGCAGAATGACGATGGAGAATGCACGCTGCTCTATCATGGTCAGAAAAGATCTTACCGATTCATTTGATGTCAAGAATGGTTTTAGACAAGGCGATGCACTGTCATGCGACTTCTTCAACATCGTTGTGGAAAGAATTGTGCAAAACTCAACAGTCAACACTAGAGGCACAATCTTCCAAAGGTCCATCCAGTTACTCGGATACGCAGATAATATTGAAATAACTGGAAGATCAAAGATTGTTATCAATGAAGCGTTTTTGAGCATTGCGACGGAAGCAGAGAATATGGGTTTAATGGTCAATAAGTGGAAAGACCAAGTTTAATCTGTCATCAAAAAAGAACACTGAACGACGACGTCTTTGATAAAACGTCACCATGGACAGCTATAACTTTGAGGTAGTTAAGGACTTTGTCTACCTATTCACCGCCATAAACTCAGGCAACGATACCAGTGCTGAAATCAAACCCAGAATTAGTCTTGCAAAGTCGCGCTGATTACACTGGTCAATACTGGTTTTGTCACACGAACTTTGATAGCTAATTTTGTTTCGTCAATCTAGTCTCATTATTAAATCACAATTAAGAATTGTCAATTAGCCTCGGTTTTGTTGTGATACGGTATAACTCAAAACTTGTACTACCCAGAAAATTAACAGAAGCGCTTCCAAGTAAACCGTTTTAAAAATATTTGTAGTTGCATTTTAACACCTTTTTGTTTTAGCATTTTGTTGTTGTTAACCCTGTGAACATGTCGAGGAAATGTAACAATGATCCTATCTATTTATGTTATGTTTGCGGAGAGCTGACATTCAAAAAACAAAGACCAAACTTTACGAATCTTGTGTTGGAGTGTTATCACCAATGTTTTGGTTTTCTGTCGCCCATCAAGACAAATCCTGGGCTTATGTCTGTTGCATAACGTGTGTGAAAAATTCAACCGACTGGAAGAAGGCGCACGACCTATGCCGTTTGCAGTACCCATGATATCGACTGAACAGCGAGATCACGTTTCGGATTGCTATTTTTGTCTCACTGACATAAATGGTATAAAATACAAGAAAAAAAATACTGTTATTTACCCTAACTTATCTTCGGCTATAAGACCAGACTCTAATTGTAAAAAATTGCCAGAACTATTACTAGTTGCAACTACGTCTGTTGACAATGACCATTCACACCCGTCCACTTCAGGTAAATGTGTTGACGAGGACGATGACTTTCAGTTTAAAGGATTCGCAAACGTGCCACATTCGGAATCTTAATTTGTCCAAAAAAACAATCAAAACTATTAGGATCTGGTCTAAAAACTAAGGGATTTAGAAAAATCTGCATGGAAGGCTTTTAAAAATGTTGTTGCAAATTTGTTGGTGACAGCTACAGGGAGTTGGTTAGCGAGCTGTTAATGACATATAAAGCTTTGGGTTGCAACATGTCATTTAAGATCCAGTTCTTAGACTCCCACCTGGATTTTTTTCCTGACAATTTAGTGTCTGTCAGCGACGAGCACGGTGAGGGGTTCCATCAACACATTTTGAATATGGAAAAACGGTACTAGGACAAAAGGAACTCAAATATGTTAGCGGATTACTGCCAGCCAATTAAAAGGGACCAACTAAAGGGTGTCCCAAAATTAACGCAAGATTTGAATTTGCCGCCATTTGTGCAGTGAAGTGTTGGCAACCCTGAAAAAAAAGCAATTTGACAGCTAGCAGTATAGGGTTATTAAAAATGGAGCGTTACACGATAGAACAACGTGTCTTAAAGAATATTTCAAAAATAGTGAAAGCTTGGCGGCTGCAGTTCGAAAATTTCATACAAAATATGGTCGGAATAGTGTTTTAACTTCGTCAAGAGAAGTTAAGAAGTCAAGAGAAGTTAAGAAGTTGTGAAGAGATTAATTGAAAAATTTATGGAGACTGGATCCGTTGGAGACGCCAAACACACTGGTCGTTCAAAAACAAGCCGTCCAAATGTGAATGTCGAAGCAGTGCGTGAGATTGTTGCTGACAATCCAGGAACCTCAATTCGACGTCGTCTACAGCGTATACTCACCAAAGATCTGTGTCTTCATGCTTACAAAATTCAATTAACACAACAATTGAAGCCTAATGACCATGGACAGAGAAGAGAGTTCGTTGAATCTATTATTGAACATCAACAAATGGACCCTGATTTTTCGAGCAAAATCATCCTAAGCGATGAAGCACATTTTCATCTTGATGGCTTTGTCAATCGCCAAAATTGCCGCATTTGGGGTTCGGGGAACCCACATGTGACTGTCGAAAAACAAATGCATCCACAACGCGTGACTGTATGGTGTGGATTTTGGGCTGGAGGCATAATTGGGCCATATTTTTTTGAAAATTATGCTGGTCAAGCAGTGACTGTTACTGGTGCTCGATATCGCGACATGATTACACAGTTCTTTCTGCCAAAATTGGATGATATTGATGTGTCCAATATGTGGTTTCAACAAGACGGTGCCACATGTCATACAGCCCGTGAAACAATTCAATTACTGCATGAGACATTTCCAGGCCGTGTACTCTCTCCTTTCATGGTCATGGAAAATTTCAACAAAAGAGTGCGCATGTGCATGCAAAGCCGTGGAGGCCATTTGTCCAATGTGTTATTCCATACATAACCCTATCCTATGTACTTTACGAGTCAATAAAAATATAACTATCAAAAGACTAAAAACGGCGTTTTCTATTTAATTCAAATCATGCGTTAATTTCAGGACACCCTTTAGAAGCGAAACATGGAAGAAAATCTAAGATTTATTAAGTCATTTATAAAAAAAATACAATTTTGATTTACAAGATCTCTGTTATATCGCAATATTTTAAATTACTCAATAATATAAAATCTATGGCCAACAATTTTTTTTTAACTATTTATTTTTTCTTATGATCACCAACTAAATAAAAAAATATCAAAAAAGTCCGTGTGGCAAAAAAAAGTTAAAATTTTGTTGACCTGTGTTATTTAGACTTAGAAGGCAATTGAGAAGTAAAGTCCTCTCACCATCTTTAAGACACTCATCATCCCGGTTCTCATTTATGGCGCTGAGGCCTGCACCATATCAAAAAAAGATGAGAGCGTTTTAGGATGCTTCGAGAGAAAAATTCTTCGGTTGATTGTTGGTCCCGTACGCATAGATGGAGAATGGAGGAGAAGATACAACGACGAACTGTGCGGTCTGTACAGCGACACTGACCTAGTTAACAGAATTAATGTTCAATGACATAGAAGGCTAGTTTATGTAGAGCGAATGGCCATCAACGCTCTAGCCCGAAAGGTGTTCGAACCCAATCCCAAGGGACGGCGCAGAATAGGAAGACCGTCAATCAGGTAGCGAACGCAAATGGGAAAAGACTCCAACCAACTTGGTGTGCAAAACTGGAGACAGCTAGCTAGAGACCGAGCTAGCTGGAGACGCATGTTGGTTGAGGCCCGGTTCCGTCCTGAACTGTATCGCCACCTTTAGTAAGTAAGTTTCGATGTTGAGTAAAAATAAACCAATTTCAAAGTAGAAAACAAAATCTTCCTATCTATATGACATCGTTCAACACTATTTTCCAAACCTTGATCTTGTCCGTAAGTTCTTGGTTGTTTTACCAAAGTCGAATGCCCTTAATCAGCTGCAGCACACTAAGCTACCTCGGGAAGCTTCTTGGTTCCGGGGTGTTTATAGTTTTTTAGAATTGTTCAGGAAAAAGAGGTTTGGTAGATTCCGACCGCCAAAAAAAAGAGCATTCATATTTTTTTGTAGAAGTCTGAATATAAATGTCACGAAAAATCGTAAAAGGTTTTCTACTTCAAACTCGAAAATAACCCAGACTTGTGCCGCATAACACATTTTCAATCTAACGACTGCATCAAAAATTCTATATATTGTACTTGGAGCTATATTTTGATCACAGAAGACAGTTTCGAAATACCAATATTTTTGATTTAGGTGTTTTTTTGCAGGTTCCACAGCTTGCGGTAATGTTAATGTTTATTTAACATAATCTATATCTTGTTGAAAGGGTATGATATACAAGTAGTTTAACAATGCCATCAGGGGTTGAGTAATATATGTATGGGCATTCCATCAAAAAGAATTCCTCGAAAAAGAGCCATACTTAAATCATGTAAATAAATTAAGAAGAGAAGTGAAGTCAAAAGACATCCCTGCCTTACATCAGTTATTCAGCTTAAAATTCACTAAATCAGTAATTTTCGTTTAACCTCTCGGTTTAACGTTGTAGTAAGATGCCTGTGAAGATTTTCGTTATTGTGTTTAAAAACTATACACCTCAGTTACTGGATATTTTAGGGTTTCCATTTTTAACTTCCCATAGGAAGTTATTGTAATAGGTCCGATTCTTCAAATTGAAAATTTTGACATTTCTCGACGTTTCAAGGTGCCTAGAGTCGAAATAAGAGATTTTTAGAAAGATGTCTGTGCGTGCGTGTGTTCGACGTTTTTTTGTCGTCCATAGCACAAGAACCAGAAGAGATATCGACTTCAAATAAATTGTGTTATGCAGATAATAATGCAGAAAGATGCAGAAAAGGCTCCCAAAAAAATTGAGTTTGTGTGAGCATTGGTTAACCCTAAATATCTCGCGAACTAATGACGCTAGAGACCTGAATTAAATTTTGTATTATATATTGTAACGTGATACCAAACAGGTTTATTTTTGGAAAAAATCCAATTAACGTGTTTTTTGAAAATCAAAAGAACTAAAAACAAAATTTGTCACCTCAAAAAATTTACGAGTTTCATCTCAAAAACAACCTTGTGCAACGAAAAATAACGTTTTTAACATGTTGTACAATTTTGTGAAAAATCAAATTGACAGTTTTGAAACAAATCGTAGAAATCTAAAAAAAAAATACTAATCAATAAAAGGTAGTAAAAATTGATTTTTGACTCAAATATCTTTTCAAAACTTTGAGATATTGGCTTTTAAATACTTTCTCGTTACAAAAACTAAATTTTGAAATCAAACTATTTCATTATTTGCAAATTTTTATTTAGAATAATTTAACTGATAAATTTTTTAACAAAACACGAAAACCTACAAACCTTTTAAGCAAGACAAATATACGGACGGGATAGGAAGTGATCAGTGTGGTCGACCCACTCTTTTTTCAAATTGCTATGGTAAAATAACCACCCACGCAATTTTTTGAGAATCGTTTTTGCATATTTCTGCATTGTTAAGTGTATAACAGAATTAATTTCAAGTCGATATCTGTACTGGTTCTTGAGCTATTAACGAAGAAAAAACGTAGCAAACGTACGGACGTACGAACGTACGTAGACACGCACGCACAGACATATTTCTAAAAATCTTTTATTTCGACTCTAGGGACCTTGAAACGTCGTGA
This sequence comes from Eupeodes corollae, assembly GCF_945859685.1. NCBI lineage: Eukaryota > Metazoa > Arthropoda > Insecta > Diptera > Syrphidae > Eupeodes > Eupeodes corollae. Next base: position 17,405,204 of record NC_079147.1, on the reverse strand, counting down.
AATGTTAATTTGACAAATCGGTCCTATTACAATAACTTCCTATGGGGAGTTAAAAAAGAGTAAAAGTTTATAAAAATTGATTTTCGACCCAAATATCTTTTCAAAATATCTCCACAAATACTAAAAAAAATTGCCTTAAAAAAAATTTATCTCACAGAATGTTTTAAACATTCAGTAGTTTTTTTTTATAAAAATTCAACAGTCAGTTTAAAAAAAAAAAACAAGTCACAATCTTCAAGAAAAAAGCACGCAACATTGGTAAAAAAAGATGTTTGGTTATCGATATCTAATGAATCATAGAAGATATTGACTTCAAATTAATTTCATTTATTCAATTTGTATTTGTTTATAGTAGAAATAAAAACTTTGAAGAAAAGTTATTAATATTGGTTAAAATTGGTTTTCGAATGAAAACATCGTTAACAAACACAGATATTGAAATCAAACTCTTTTATCATATGCAAAATATTGATAATTTTTTTAACAAAACTCGAAAACTTACAAACTTTTTAAGCAAGACAAACCAACAGACGGGATTTGAAGTTATCAGTGTAGGTCGCACCTCAGCCTATTTTTTTTAAACTTTTGCATGATATTTAGTACTATTTTTTCCAGTAAACAATGTCTCTGTCAATTATTGATAAAATAATTTTTTTTAATAATATTTGAAAAATTTTAAAACCATAACATCTGCTACACTTTTTTTACGCCAAGTAATCTTTTCTCTGGATAAAAAGAGCTGTATCTGTAAATTCGGTAGATCCAAGTTGTTTGCTACGTGTCTGAACGCAACATTGTAAAAAACCGCTAGTTTTTTCAATTATTACAGATTTTAACCCTGATGGACTTCTGTCTTCAACATTAATAATATACTATTTTAATTTGAAGTTGAAGTCATTTAAGATAATTCTGTTAAACTGTATGTGATCAAACATCATACACAACTCATAAACGCGGCTCATAGCACCTTTCAGAATATCCTACAATTTTAAACCAATATGTTTAATCCTTTTAAATCAAAAAGAGCATATAAACTGAATTAATTGGTATATCTGTCATAAAAGTATAGGTTCCTCAAAATAAATAATTTTTATTTGCATAAGAAACCAAAGGAAAGTGTTAACATTTTTTTTTGGCAAAAATAAACTTCCTCATGTTGAAGAACTGTTTTTTTTTGTATTTTTCATATTTGCCCTTTTCAATGTTTGAATAATACCAAAAGTATTTTCTACAAGTCCATACCCAAAGTTTCATCAATTTCACATTTCTCTGTTTTGTAGCCAAATCATTGATTCCAATAAGTAAACTTTTATAAAAGTTGAAACCATTTCCTTTTATTTTCATAGAGAAATTGATATTTCTTAAGACCTTGTCTCTTTTAAAGGTCAATTTCCTGTTCAATATATTTGAGAACCTTTGTTATTTATCCCTTTTTGGATTTTTAAGTCATATATCGCACACGTCATCGTCAGTGAGAGGAGAAAGAAAAAAAAAACCTAACCCAAGGTTCTTTGTTGAAATGGTTTTTAATCGTCTTTTGAAAACAACATCCAGCTCCTTTTTGTCTTCGAACTCATCACTCAGTAATCAATGTGTGTTTTTTTTTCTTTTCGTCAAACAAACCGCGTTTTCTAAAAGCATTAAAAGGAGATTAAAAAATGTCATTCATCCATTTTTCCCATACTTGGGTATATGTTGCCTTATACCTCTCCAACCCTCCGAACTATATACCACTGAACACAGCAGCCTGTTATCCTTTCTATTATTACGACATTGGCACTGTGGTAGCAGAAGCATCGGTTGCATTATCATGCTTACGCATTATCATCTGCCTGGATGCCTTTTACAAAGGTCACCTAGCTTGAACTTCACAGATGACACAAGCCCGAATTTCACCACACTTCAGCTCCGTTTGTGCAATGTTTTCGTCTATTTTCTGTCGACGAACGACCGACGACGTTAAAGAAGTCAAATAGCTGAATTCCATTGAAACACTCACCCGCATTCGAGAAGAGCTTTCACCATTTTTGTTTACAAAATCCCACACACTTTTTCCTTGGAAGGATAACGTTGATTTTCCAAAATGGCCATGCGCTCTCAGCTCTCACCAAGAGTCAGCATCTCATGCTCATCACCACAAGCCACTATGGAGCCCATATAGGTATGGAAACTGGAAGTCCTATCACTGAAGGCCCTGGAAGGGTTTAGCTTAGCTCAAGCTTCTTTAACTTGTGAATGTCTAATTGAAGAATTTTTGGCGGCAGTCTTCTCCGGCGGCAACTGATAGCCACTCAGAATACGCTCTGGCACAGCAATCTTTTTGTCCTGCAGAGTTTAATAAGAACCGTTTTGTATTCGTGGTTGTTTTTCTATAATTTTGCGAGACTTTAGCTAACAACGTTTGAGCACCAACCTAAAGTCCAGTGATTCAGTTTAGATCCAGACGCGAAACTCTTTGGTCACATTAAGTTCCAAAGAGATAAAAGGTTCCAAAGTTCGTTAACAATTATTTTTGTGGTGAGAAGAAAACAAAAAAGTTGAAGGGAAAAAAAAGAAGCGGACCCGTTGTTTGTTTGTGGTTTTTGTTATAATTAAAATACAATAAATTGTTTATAATTTAAATTGTAAAAATTAATTAAGAAATTAAAATTTAAGAAGTTTGTAAAATGTATGTACCTCTAATTGTATTGTTTTTTCATTCTTTTGTAAATTAAGTGCTTAAAAATTAAAATTGAAACAAAAATTAAATTAGAAAAATAAAATGTGAACAACGTGGTAAAATTTTACGTGTAACTTCTTTCCCTCTGTAAAAATAATCTTTTTTCTGAAAAATTTAATATTTTTAAATTCTGTATGTGAATTGTTTTGGAAATAATTTAAACTTAAAATATTCTTCATAAAAATATTGAATTAAAACACATAAATTGGTGATTTGTTTAAAAGCTGACATTTCAGTTTTTTTTTCTGGTCAAAAGTCTTCAATTGTTAAAAGTGCGTCGAGAAAAGAGTGTACTGAAAATTTACAGTTTTTACTTTTTCTTTACTTAGCAAAGTTTTAAGTTGCATCCTGGTCTTCCATAGAGAAAAAATATCTTTAAAGAAAGTTAAGTGCATAAAAAGTGTGTTCTTTTTAACCCTTTCAAAAATAAAATAGACTTCATCGCCAAGAAAAGGAGCTTACAAAAAATAAATAAAATTCATTCATCCTGTGAATAGGCTACTTTTTATTTAAAGTTTGTGTGGATTTATACTATCGCAGCGTCCTTGAACTTGGAATTGATTGTTTTTGGCACCATCACGACTTGATAAAATGTAAGTTTTTCACTTGAAAGTTGTTTTTTTCTGTTATTGTTTTGTTTGTTTACTATTTTTGTCCTTATCCTTTTTCTATTTTTATAAAAATATTTTTATATGATTTGGACGATGTTTTTCACTGCAGTTTTAAACAAGTAGCTTTTTGCAATTGTTTGGAGAGTTAAGATTGATTATGATTTAAAATCGTGAAAAGTCAAGAAAGATTAGTAGCTTTGTTTTTTATATTTTTGGAATTTCATTGAGTATATTAATGGAGTTTAATAGAAGAGCTTGCAATTGGACACATTTTTTTTGAATTAGAATTAGAAATATATTTTATTCATTCTTTTTCATCTTACAACTATTAGAAAAGGATTAGAATCAGAACATTAAATTGAATTAAATTAAATTGGGTGGCGCAACAGTCCGTTGGGAACCAGGGCCTAGTGACTTACAACTCTCAACCATTCATATGTGCGAGTACTGTTGTCAGAGATGGAAGGGACAGTTTTAAGCCGAATCCGAACGGCAATTCGAGAAAGCACTTTTCATGACAAGAATTACTCTTGGAGAATTTGTCAATTCCTCGCAACAGGCAGTACCCGTGAACAAAAACTTTTAAACGATACATCATCCGCAAAGGCCGTAGCAAGGCCATTCAACTGCGACCTAAAGAGAGAGTTAATATCAACCAGAAAAAAAACAAGGTACCGAGTATGGAGTCCTAAGCTACTCCAGATGTCACTCATTACATCATTAACTACTACTTTTTGAACTCTTGCTTTTAAATATGACTTCAGCCATTGAAAAATTACTCCCCTTAATCCTGCATTATGTAATACTTAACAGTAAATTATGATCAACCATTTCAAAGGCTTTAATCATATCAATAAAAGAGCCATAGTCGGTTAATTATGATTCAAGCTGCCATAGAGTTGACTGCAAAGTCGAAGAATTGCATCTTCGGTTGACTTTCCAGACCGAAATCCAAATTGATTTTCGCTAAAAAAAAAACAATTTGTATCTAAAAAAGAAGTAATTCTTTTTTTCATTAATTTTTCGAAAATTTTTGAGAAGATGAAAGAAGAAAAATAGGTCTGTATAGTTGGACATATTTGTTCTATCTTCTTTTTTATAAAACCGGATCACCTCCGCACATTTAAATTGTTTAGGAAAATAACCTTGTTCAACACTTATGTTAAATATATAACTTAGCACATCTGAAACATATAAAGACATTTTTTTGAGTAAGTTACTAGATATTCCATCTGAAGTACAAGAGTTATTGTTTTCCAATGATAAAATAATTGTATAAGTTTCAAAAGAGGAAAAAGCATCGAAAGCAAAGCTGTTAGGTTTTAAATTTTCGGAATTGCGTTGATTGGGATGGTTGCAATCAACATACAAATCAAAAGACGGCTTCAACTTTTTTTTTAAATAAATTAATTATTAGTTATTTTCTTGTATTCAGTTTTTCCAATAAAACATGGATTGTGAAAAAAAGCAACTAAAAAAGCACACAAATTTTAGATCTAAGATTTTATTTAAATTAATATAAAATAAATCATTGATTTTTAAAAGTTTGAATTTTTCAAGTACAAATTACAATTTTTAGAAAATTTAATTCAAAATCCATAGCCACACAATTTTAAACAATTAAGTTAAAGGTTAGGTCAAATTTTTGCGATTTAATAAGCTTAAAAGATTTGCCTAATTTTAAAGGATTATATTCTTACTATTCTTTAACAATTTGTTAATATTTATATCAGAAAATTATGGATTGGTACAGTTTACAGTTGGGAATTCCAATTAATAGGTCTGTTTAAGTTTTCTAGCTTGTGATTTATCAAATTGCTAGTTAGTAACTCAAACGACCAAAGTACACCAAATATTTGGATGATTACATTTTAGTTTTGTGTTCGCCGTTTAAATTATAAACCAGCTGTACAAAAATTATTCCGATTATTGGTACACAAAAATATTGTGCTAGTGGTTCTGTTCAAAACGAGTCGGAAGTACCAAATGCGGTACAAAATTTAGTTGCTTTAATATTTTAAAAATTAATCATTGGTCTGATTTAATATTTACAATTTTGTAATATTTCTTGTATGATATGACCGTCGTCGTCTAAAACACAGGTGTGCAGACAAGAACCATTGTATAGGTTTCTAATAGCCCTATTATAAGTATCAATTTGATAGTCAATCAACTATTTGATGAATCGGTATTATGATTATCAACTTTTAATTTTTGAACCGATTGTGAATGGTTTATTGTGAATGAGATTTTAAAATTTTGTAATGTAGCTGTAGTAAAAATTGTTTTGCGAAAATGTAAGTTGTCTTATAAAAAAGTTGTCATATTTTTAAAAAATAATATAGAATAGTAAGTAAGTAATAGAAAACTATTGGAGAGAATGTTGGAATTGATGGAGCAACATCCTGACGTGGCAAGGGGAATGTTGTCCAAAGCGGACCTAGCAAAAAATAGAGAAGCTATCGCAGTAGAGTTGAATAGCTGCGTTATGCTGTTTAAGTTTTCAATAGTTTATTCTTATTTTGTGTTTTAAGTTATTAAACCAAACCATGAAGTACAAAAATTCCACTTTTTTATTGATTAACAATTCGCTAGACATTTATTCTTTTCACATAAAACTTGGAATGTAATCTTTTATATCTGACTTCAATAAATGTTGGGTTTTGCAGGATCAGGGGAAACATGACGGATTTCAAATATGTTTTCGTTTTGTTCGTAGAAGTCTTCAGCGCTGAATATACATTGATTATTTGGGTTGCTTTTTTGGCGTGTAGTGGAGTTCTCTTGCTTGTAGTAGACAACGAATTATGCTTTTCAAAACTCCAATAACTCGTTCAATTGTCTCCCGCGTCTCTATATGGTGTAATTAAATATGGTGAAAGTGGATATTCTCCATTACAAAGAATTCGAAAGTTAGTTCTTCCATTTAATAACCACTTTCTAATTTTGTTTTTATTAGTGAAACATTTCAAACGCTTACATCATGTGACGCTCTCGGATGTTTGGCATTAACATAACTAATGTTCATTAAGTGATCACAAATCTTTAAAAAAATTACCTAAATTAAGTCAAAATAGCAGAATGATATGGTGAAACAAAACGTACAAGCATAGCTTTTATACTATAATAGCCTCTTCTATTATAAAAAAAACATGCCGAAGATCCTTTTTCGGTCCGAAAATTTTAACGTGCGTTCCACCACCCAAAAGCATTGACTACATTTGCAATGCCACATTTCTTGAAAATATAAATGCTAGACCTACGTTGGAAATATGGAAATTTCATCCATTTTAGGCAAATATAATTCTCCAATACACCAAGCAATTCAATAAAAACCACTGACACTGTTGGTTGTGCCATACCAATATTAAAGTTGTTTCCTATACGCTAAATTGGTAACTTCCTTGGGCAAAAAATTTTAAAACTGCTGTTAGTTTTAGTACATTTGGAATAGATTGCTGAATTTTCATCGGATTAAGTTTTTCCTCAATATCGTTCAAGACCTCCATGAAGGGTTGTTTTTTATAATAATTTTTCTAAATGAAAAAGTCTTTGGAACGTATCAACCAAGAATTTGTGGTTGATATTTAAATTGATGTGTTTCTATTTGTTGATATCCTTAATACCAAGTATGTCAAAAAATCATTTGCAATCATGATAAAATTCACAGTTCATCAACAAAGTTGATAGTTGATAGCCATGATACGAATGCATCAAATATATTGTTATGTATCAAGTATCTAGTTGATAAATTGATAGCTTCAATAGAGCTGTTAGACTTTATTTTAAGTCGAATAACTTATGAAGTAAAAATGTCGTTCATTTTTGAGACCGATATTTAAGTGGCTCTTTAACTTGGCAAAACTAAAGCCGATTATTCTCATTTTTTTCATTTATTTTGAATTCAAACAAGAATAGGCTCATTTGTTTTTTCTCCATCATTTAGGTTTTCTCTATGCGATTAACGGATAAATGGTTTTCCCACAATTAGAAATCAAACATGTTATTTTACTAAATTAAAATAAATGGTTTTTGTCTGCAGCGGTCACTGTAGGACACTCTGTGCCTGTATACATACTTGTACTCTAACTCTTAATTTTGGTAAAAAAATGCACCCATTTTAAAGAACAATAGGAAAAACACGATTGTACACAAGATACAAAAAATCTTGCTGTAAATATTACCTGTGTTTTTTTGGCATTCTATAAATAGTATAGTTGAAAATTCCAAAAAAAAACCATCGGCTGTAGCCACATTTTTGTATTTAAAAATTGTTACAACTAAAAGAAGACCTGTCAGAATACTAATTAGAAGAAAAACAAATAAAAGAAGTTTTTGTGAAAATTAAAAGTTAAAATTAACTTCAGGAAAAAAAACCAACTGAAACTAATAAAATGGATTTTCAAGAAGAAATGGTAAGAATTGGAAATTGAGATTACATACAAAAAAAGTGTATGTAACAACTGCAGCTTTGACATAAAACAAAAACTTTAAGAAAGGGGTTTGTTCATTGACTACTACTTTAACATGGAATTTGAATCGAGTTCGAAGCTTGACCCAATTCTTTATATAACTGAAACGAGTTGAGCTTGATTTGAAGTCGATTCAAAATTTGTGAAGAAAAGCCTGTGTGGAGAAGTTGGTTTTACAGATAATGCATTGGTCTGTTTCTTTGCATGTTTGCAAAATAAGCCCGTATAATCTATTTTCATTAAAAGAAAACTTAATAATTTTCCCCAATGGAAAACACATAATTACAAATGTACAACTACTTAACGAACACAGCCATCGAGATACAAATGCAATATAAATCTTATCAGTATTTGAGAACGAAATCACATAAGATCCATTCGAGACTTGTATAAAAGTCAAAAACTCATCCGTAGTAAGATCCTACTTTAACTTTTATCAGTAGTATTCATACTGCGGATATTTTTTTTGTTATTCATGTAAAATCCTACTATACTTTTGATAGGTTTTCCAACAAAAACGGGTATTGACAGAAAAACAAAATTAAAGTTAAAATTCGAATTTTATTTGATTTCACAATTTGCGGTGAGGAACCACTTGTGTACTTTTTTCGGTCATTTGACAACATGAGGGCTGAAACTTGACTTTTCCATACATTTTTGAGTTTCCATTATATAAGTTGCGGAAAATGGGATACGTGCCTGATGCCGAAAATGTAATGCTTATTCTTGACTTAAGACGTTGGTTTCATTCTTCAAAAAGCAACGGCAACCAATATAACGTACTCTGAAATTGATTTGCAGAAATATTTCGCAACGATCCGAATTTCAAAATTCAGTACTCTTCAGTTTTTTCAATTTTACATCAACATTTCGAGAAATCATATCAAATTATACAACAATGTGCAACTTGAGAAAGCCCTTAACAATAAATTCGTTAAAATTTTGCGCCATTTGTTTTATCGAAAGTATTTAAAGTAGAATAAAAAAGTTCTATAGAAGAAAAGTCTATTTCCAGGATGCATAAATATATAAATTTCATTAAACCACCGTTATTTTATTATATTTATAACATTAAATGATAACTCTTCTGTAGCTTATTTTTGTATTGACATCAAAAGAAGAAGGTTTTTTTTTTGTTAAAGAGTTCATGTTTAAATGTGAACGCTGGAAATTAAGATTATTCTAGAATTTAAAAAAATAGAAGGTAATGATATTTTTTGGATAATTAAGAAAAGATTGAGCTTTATGAAATGTGCATTCCATAAATTGTTCACGTAAGAATACAGCCATATAAGGGACTTATGTGAAATCCTTGGAATGGACTGTGGTCACGGCGGCGGTGTTCGTTTGGAATACGATGGAGTACCTAAAGTTGAAAAACCGTCGAACTGGAAGGTATTTACTAAACAATGACCTTGGGTTTAAAAAAAATCTCAATATACATTTAGGACCTAATTGCTAAAAGCGTCTAACTTTTAATTATTTCTGAAGGATTATTTGATTAGCATTTTTATAGATTTTTTATTTCGGTTTGTTGTAAGAAAAAAGTTTGGTAGAACACACTGGGATTGAAGTGAATTCGACAAAGAAGATGCATCGTAACCTTTTTGTCTATAATAATACTAGTTTAATGTTATGTTTAATTTTTCCAATCCCTTAGGTATTTAAGCGTTGTTGTAATTAAAAATTATAATAAATGAAATGAATTTTTGTACCTTTTGAAGAAAAAAAAAATCAAACAAAAAGTATTGAAAACAGGTGATGATTTGATTCAAAAAACTGTTCTCCTATTAAAATAATAAATAAAAATAATCCCTTCCCAAGGCACATTTTTAATCTTTTTAAATATGTAATAAAGAACGTTTATAGAAAAATATGTAAATAATTTACAAATTGATTCCTGGGTTATTGCTTGAGCATCTAGACCTTATACTTTGCTATTTTAAAACAATTTCTTTAGGTAGAACGTAATATCGTTTCACTCCTTCTCTGAAAGGGGATCAATAAAATGTCTCTACATACTTAATAGTGCATATAGCTTTTTTTGGTATTGTAATCTAATATTCCGTTTTTATAAAAATCGTATTCAAAGTTGCAATTCAGAGAAACAAACATTTTTAAGAGCTTCTGCAAAACTTAAACTGAAAGGTCGAACGTTCTTTTATTTATGTATAGATTTATAACTGAGTATTAAAATTTTAAGTGATCCTGTAAACTAACAACCGGGAAATGTAAGCAAAGGTTTGTTATCCTTTTCAATTGTTCAATCAAATAATGAATTTATAAAAAAAAAATATTAAACCATTGCTTTTTAATATGTCTTATAAATAATATGAATGTAAAGCGCAAGACTGCTTCATACGTATAATAAAAAGGAGGCTGGGATGTGACCACATTGTTAACTTCCCATCATGTCCGTCGATTTGTCTTGCTTAAAAGATTGTAGGTTTTCGTGTTGGGTTAAGAAAGTTGTTAGTTGAATTATTCTAAAAAAATTTAAAATTACCAGTAAAATTTTGTATATCAAGAAATAGTTTAGTTTGAAATTCTAGTTCTTGTTAAGTAGTTTTTTAGTCAAAAACAAGTTCTTACCAAATAAACAAGCATTTCTTAAATTTTTAAATATTAAAGGAATTAAATTATTTTGAGAGTTATAAAAAACAAAACTTCAATTTTTACCAAATTTGCGTAGGTACATTTTTTGTATATTTTATGTTTTTATGAAAAATCGGACTGTTATGTCTACTGAATATCGGATACAATATTTCCTGTGAAGTAAAAAAAAGATTGGAGACAATATTTTTAATGTTTGAACATCTATTTGAGTCGAAAGTAAATTTTTACCAAGTTTTAATATTGTTTTTTTTTCGGTTTTTATTTTTTGTAAAAATAAACTGTTAACTAAATTTTTCTCAAAATTTTACCGAATGTTGACAACAATGTTTTTTAAAAGATAAAAGTAGTTTTAAGCCAATATCTCAAAGTTTCGAAAAGATATTTGGGTCGAAAATCAATTTTACCAACTTTGAGTAATGTTTTTTTTAGGTTTTTATTTCTAATAAAAAAAAAATATCAATTCGGTTTTTCTCAAAATTTTACGAGATTTTAAAATCGTTATTTTTCGTTGCACAAAATTGTTGTAGAGATGAAATCATTTTTATTCCTAAGGTTTGCGGAGTGACAAATTTTTGTTTTATAAAAAATTTAATTATATTTTTTTTTAAATAAACTTGTTTGGTATCAGGTTACAATTATATAAAATTTAATTCAAGTCTCTAGTGTTATTGGTTCGTGAGATATTTAGGGTTAACCAAAATGTTCTCCTTCTTTTGTTATGCTATGCTATGGTAGTTTTCTAAAGAGCTCTTTCTTCATCTTTCTGCATTATTATCTGTATAACTAAATTTATTTCAAGTCGATATATCTACTGATTCTTGAGCTATGAACGACGAAAAAAAGTCACGAGTACAAACGCACGCACAGACATCTTTCTAAAAATCTTTTGTTTGGACTCTAGCGACCTTGAAACGTCGAGAAATGTAAACATTTCCATTTGACAAATCGGAGTCCTTTTTAATAACTTCCTATGGGAAGTTTGTAACCAACATTTTGAAATACATCGCAAAAACCTTTAAAGTAGTAGTTTAAGTAGACAGTTAAAAATATTTAAAACAACTTTTTACTTCTCAATTTTTAAACCCCTTTGAAAAGCGAAAAGGAAAAGTGTTTTACGAATATAATATACAACCTTGCAATCAATTCGTATTTTGAAAAATTTAATTCCAAATATTAAATTGTGTTTATTATGATCAAATATGCATTATAAAAATTAATGAATTAATCTACCAATTAATAGCACCATCAACACATCCAGCTACAGAAGGAAATCCTTGCTGAGAAAAAAAAATGTGAGGCTATGTCTGAACAGTGTTGTACCTAGTAAAAAGTGTTAGAGACGGTTGCTTTGGTAATTCTGTGCATATTGATATAGGGCTCCATTCCAAGCCCAATGTAGTGTAGACAAAAGTTATTTGTAAGGGACTTTAAAAATAATTCCTTTGGCTATTAAATTGTAGTCTATTTATAATTGTAAACAACACACATTCAATGGTATACTTTTCGTTAATCGAAAACTCTCTGTCGAAAAATCATTTCCAATATCGAAGTTAATTCTTAGATTCACTACTTTTTGGTCAATGTTTTAAGTTTCTTCGTTTTGTTTCCAACAGCTTTTGAATTTTGTTGACTTTAAAAAACTATCAAATTCCATTGTACCCTCTCCAAAATTAGACATTTTTGAAATTACAATGAATTTACGCATTAAGCCTAAATTCATTATTCATTTTCTTTGGTAAACTCTTCAAAATTAAAAAAAAAAAAACAGCCTATGTTCAATGCCTAGCTAACTTTAGCTTAACTTTATTTCTTCATTTTCAAAACAGTCATATATTTTTGTATTAGTTTTAGACAATTGTTCAAAACAAACTCTTATTATTCAAATTTTTAAATAGATAAAATTAAAAGTTTATTGTTTACTGAAACAAAAACAATAAAAACTTTGCAAAATAACAAAATTTACACTTTTCAGAAAAGACTTTGCATTTTGCAAATTTGCGTTTGGTAAAACGTAATTGATGCAACTTTTACTTTTCAAATGTACTTCCTTTCCAAAACTAGATCGAATAAATAATAAAAATGAATCACAAAAAAAAATATTTATATAAAATACAAACTTATAAAATCAAGCCAGAGAGTGAAATTATCTTATATAAATGACATGGCTTATTTTTTTAGGTGACATTGGTTAAGTGTCATCAGAATGAAATAAGAATTGAAAGATTGATGTTATCCAAATGTTTTCAACATCGCTTTTGACGATATTGAGATAATTAACCTTACAAAATTTTTACTTTCAGTTCTTTAAAAATAAACTCAACATCATTTTCCTCAAGTATAAATTCCTTGAAATAAAGTTCTGTTGCACTATTGGTTATTGAACTCTAATATCTGAAGGAAATCAGTGATGTCACATAACTTTTTCCCATCTCTGTAATCCTTATTTAAAGCTTTTAAAAAGACTCAAACATTACTACATTGTTGTAACAAATATCTTGTTCTAATGAAAATAGTTTTTATATTTTAATTATCAAAATGTTTTACTTCACAGAAAATGACATAGTATATGGTAAGGAAAAGGAAGGTACAAAATCTTGTTGTTAAGTTATGTTCGTTTAAATACATCGTCTTTAAAATTCTAATAAATCTTCACATATTCTGTCTTTTACAGAAGTTTCCAAAGCGGAAAATTGGAATTACTAATTTTTCATTGTTCTAAATATATAAACCATGATCAAGCAGCATTTTTCGAAGTGAATCAATTGATTCCTAATTTGACACGAACAGAAATTTAAATGAAAAGTTTATGTAAACTTTTTAGATTTCAATCAGAAGTACAAAATTTAAAATACAAAGTCTACTAATGTATGTATTTAAATTTCACCTAAATGCTTAGATAAATCCTCAGGGATATTTGTATGGAATTCGTTTATTTTCAACTTCACATCGAAACGAATTAAAAAGTTATGACTACTTTTTCAGTTAAAAAACAAAGCTTTATTAAGCGTTTATGAATAAATTGTTTTTTATATTAATCGTAAATTTAAACACTCTAACTAAAGAGAACGCTTTTTGAAGATATTCAGACACACTTATCCTATATTCTAAAAGTCAAATCTCAAATGGGTCCTTAAATTTAATTGTTACACAATAGAAAAACCATAATTCATAAAACTTAAACTTCTTCCCTGAAAACATGATCGTGATTAAATTTTTCCTGCCGCTTAGGTTTTGTTTTATTTTACAGAAAAATAAACAATGAATTATGAGGAAATAAAAATTAATGGCAGTATTCTCTTTTATATACAATAAAGAGAAAGTTTATAAAACTTTTAATTATTCATACAAAGCTACGTTAAAGAATAATTGTGGTTTAAATTTACTTTCTTCTTTGCCATAATAATAAACTACTTATCCTTGTTATTTTTTTTGTGTGTCTGTTTACTTGTTTGTGAAAGTCCTTTGTCGACAAAGATGAGCATTTGTACATATGTAGATAGATACATAAGTAAGAGAACAAGTTTATGCATAAGTAAGGATATGACTGTAATTTATTATCCTCTATTTAATATTCTTATATTATTATGACTTTCGAAAAGTTTTCAAATTTTATTTTCGCTCATGTACTTAAAAATGAACCTACATTATGTAAGTACGTGGATTTATTTAAAAAATTCACATACATATGTAAAAGAATGTGAAAACATTGAAAATGAAATGAAACGCACGAATAAGTCGTATGAGTTTGCTTTTGTGGTTTAATGGTTAAGGTAGTCTATATTTTTGATGAATACAAAAAAATAAATTAGGTGGCTCATCAGCTTATGGAGAACCAGGGCATAGCGACTCACAACTCTAAACCATTGCTATGTGTGAAAAGTGAATGTAAAGGATATAAGGCACCTACAGTTTTTATGCCTAATCCAAACGGGAAATTTGGGAAAGCACTTTTCATGACAAGAATTACTCTTGACAATAGGCAGTACCCGTGAAAAAAAAAACTTTAGGTGACATTGATTGAACTCAAGACCTCTGGGTACTGTATAAATACATAAAACGAACGAAATCGTCATAAACGTTGGTACAGTGGTTTTATACCGCCTCCACCGCGCCGAAATGAGAGTTGTTTTCTATAAATAAGAGTATCCCAGGCTTTGGCGGTGTGCTTACTTTACTTTTTTAATCCTCCGTGTAACTTTTGAGTTTCACCACACGTCAAACTAATGAAAATCACTATTCTAAATTACTTTTTTAAATTAGAAAAAAACATAAATTCAGATTATTTAAAGCAATAGCTTTAAGATTTAGTTTTCTTTTTCCATTAAAATGTGTTCAAATCTAAATTATATATTTAATATTTAGTTTAAATATGTTCAATGTTTAAAAATTGTCATAAGCTGTTAGACTTCATCTATTCTACATATGGTCTTATAAAAAAGACACTGAACCATTTATGCTTAAACGGTTTTTGGTTATGGAGTTTTTAAGATTTTAAAAAAAGGTATTCAAAAACTAAAATAATTTGAAAAGAATTGCTTTTTTTTTAGTATCAGGCAATGGGCTTTGTTGAAGAGTTTATATTTTGAAATTTGTATGTTAATTAAACAAATATTCCCAAAGTCGTTAGAACCGAAGTTGAAATTACAAACTTTTATAAAGTATCAACATAATTGTTTTATTTTTCTCTTAGGGAACTACGTATTAAGTCTAGAGGAAAACATGATATGACATTATACAGTTTCTATTTTTTTATACAAATTAAATACTTTCAAAGTTCATACAATTTAAACAAAAATTGCTGTAGTCATATTTAAAAAACGTGTGACCGAAATCCCGTGTATGAAACAATTTTAACAACTTATTTTTATTGGTTAAACATTTAGAAAATTAGAACGAACTGTCTTACCGATAATGTAGTGGTTCTTTGATTTTAATTTAAAAAGTTTAAATCATGCTTGTATGATGAGAAAGATCTTCTTATTCAAATATTAATTTTGTTAAATATTAAAACTTTTACTAAATCGTTTTAAAGTTAAAGTAAATATTTTTATTAATTCTAAAAATTAATATTTTTTAATAAACTGTGAGCCCTTTTGTTGATTTTTTTTAATTCTTAAAGACAATCAACTGATTTTCTTCACTTATATCGACGTGAAAAAAGTAAACTCAAAATTTGGACTGTATTATTATTTTACGAATTGCATTTATCACACAAATTCGATCTTGAAATTTAAATTGGCAATTATCTTAGTTATCAATTTTGAACCAATTTAAATGCAAATAATGCCAAATTAATGCTAATGATTTATTTAATATCCGATTAATCCAACAAATTTTAGTTTAATTTCATATAACTATATCGACTCCTCTTATCAATTAAGCGGTTCAATATTTCAATGTGGATTATTATTGGAAATCTATAGACCATAATGAAATGGATGAATAATGAATAAGTTAAATAGGGCCATCGACAAAACCACTAACTTTGCTTATTTCTAAGTATCTTGAAATTGAGAATAATTGCAATAGCTCACAATTTCAATTTTTAATGAGAAGTAAAGAAGAAGTAAAGTGTCTCCTTAATCAATTTTAAATAATTTTGATGATAGATTTGAATTATTGGAAAGATGAAAATAGAATTGAATAGTTTTTATTATTTGTGAGTAAACCAGGATAAAACGTCACTATGATATTTTTCTATGAGCCTTAAGAACGTTCAGGGCGTTTCCCTTTTTGCTTTGTAACTCCTGCACTTTTACATTGCGAAATGCGTTTCACCAGACTCAAAATTGCAAAATGCAAAATCTTTTCTGAAAAGTTAAAACTTTTGTTATTTTTAAAAGTATTTGATTTTTCTGTTTCAGCAAGCAATAAACTTTTCCAATAACACTTAGAGTTTTGAAAAGCTTTTCAGTAATATGGAAGGAAAAATTTCAATCGCAAATAAGATTTTGTTTTGAAAAGTTAACGCGTTGATTCATCTCATTCAAAAATGACTATTTTGTAGAGGTTTTTTAATCCATCCAAATCGTAGCAATACTTCAATGGAATTTGATAGTTTATATAAAAAACGTTTCTTTTGGAAAGTTGTTGTTACTAAAACAAAGGAATTTAAAATAGCGACCAATGAGTACGCCAACTAAGAACTAACTTCGATATTTAAAACGATTTTCCAACAATAGAAAGTTTGCGATAAACAAAAAGTACCATCGAATTTGTGTTGTTTAAAATTATAAATAAACTACAATTCAATAGTCAAAGGGATTTGTGTTTGAGTCCTTTGGAACAAGTTTTGTACACACTGGGCTGGCAATGGAATGAATTTCTCTCTAATATCATTTGCTGGGCACAAAATTATTCAGACATATTAGACGCCATTCGTTTCTCAAAGATGATTTTCTTATGATCTGTTGACAGTACCATGATGAAGTTGACACAACAATTTCTTTCAATACATAGTTGATCAACACAATCTAAGATTAACTTTGCAACTTTTCAAAATAGGAATTAATTGCAAAGCTGTATTTTAAATCTTTGAAATACTTTTACTTTTTACTTTTCAAATAAAGTTTGAAAAATTGAAAAATTTTGTACTTTGCAAATTGTGTGAAACACATTGAACTTTTTATTGTAGGATATTATTTGTTTGCAAAGAAGCAAAGTGAAAGGTGTTAAGTTAAGTACATTAGCTATTTTGAAAAAAATCATAAATATTGCACGAATTTTCTCTAAATTAATCAAAGTGACTTTTTGTATAATTCATTAACAAAAAACCACACGGGAAAAGTTTAAGATTTGAAGTCTTCAAATTTCTTGATCATTTGTGTTGCAAACGCTTTTGAAATCAATTCTAAAACATTTGAAAATGGTATGAACACAATTGCAGGTAGTGAAATAATTTTGTGTATTTTAGTCTGCCTAAGAAAACCTCCATTGAAACAGTTTATTTATGTAAAAACAATTTGAAAGTTTAAAATAAACATAATTATACAAATAAATACAGGCTGTCTGGTTGCAGTTCTATGTTTTTAAATACAACTATTGGTGTCATTGGAATAAGTTTGGACTTTTCTGTCACCGGTCAAGTGAGCATTGCACGTCGGCAGTTTTGTTCAGATTTCGGTATGCAACCAATAAGTGATGATGCGAATGTTTCACGCACCTGCTTCGACTATGAACACCCCACGCCCAGGGCCCAGTAGATCTTTAAGAACTCACGAACAAATTGAAGTGCTTGAAGAGACTTGACGTTCAAATTCACGACTTTCGAAACGTAAAATTGCATCCTTAATGGGACTTCCAAGAGCCATGCATTTAAAATTCAAATTGTTCATCAAGAACTCAAAGAAAGTGATTTTGTTTCACGCACACATTTTTGTGAGAGTTGTTGGAGTGTTTTCGTCCTGTGAACCCTATTTTTTGGAGCGACAAGTTTCATTTTTATTTAAACGGCTACGTTAATAAACAAAACTGCCGTCACTAAGCTCCAAGAACATATAACCCTTTACCAGTGCTGTCGTTTTATAAAAGTCCAAAGCACTACATTCTAAAAAAATTTGCATAGTTTTTGGACAAAAGCAATACGCATAAATTTTTTTCTTAATTCATATTTATTTTTATTTTTTCTTTATAACAAAAAATCTACTTACATGTGTATATACATATCTACTTTATATGTATATATTTTAGTTCAATTTCTTAGTCTTATTTAAAATAGGAACTTTTTTATAATAAAAATAAATAAAGCCGTATAACTATTGTACAAAAATAAATTAGTAAAAATATCGCGGTAAATTTCAATTAATATTTGTGAATTTTTAAACTTATTAATTCCTCTGCCATTAAAATTGAATTGACTGTGGATGTCAGTAAAGAGTTTCTTTTTGTATCTTTTATCAAAGTTACTTGCGAAAATATGCGCTCTGCAATTGCACTGCTATGCGGAAAGCATTAAATGGACCCAACAAATGTTTTAAAAAATGAAAAGATTGAAGCATTCAATGCGTTTTTAAATTAAAGATAACGCTTCAATAGTCTTCAAATTCCAAGTCCATACTTATCATACTTTGATGTAAAAGAGCCCTTTATTCATCATTCTTTTTTAATTGAATTTAAAAACAATTGTATTAGCGGGGTAATTATTGGGGATTTATTTTTTGGATCAATTATTTGCAGTGCTTCTGAACTTTCTGAACTGCTATCTACCCTCTTATTTATATTTTGTATAACTTCACCTGTTTAGCCCCCAAAGCAAACTTAAATGTTAGCTTGGAAGATTTCTTATGAACTACAAATTTGAAGAAACAATACAAAAATCAAAATCAAAAGCCACTACATCGCTCCACGATAACCATTTGGTGCGCTTTATCCACGCATGGGATAGTTGGAATATTCTTTTTTGAGAAAGCTCTTTGCCAGGCGACGCATGATTACGGATTTATTTTTGTCAAACCCCAAAACACATCTATTGTTTTTATCGCACACGTAGCTCCAACAGGATGGCGCGACCGCTCACACGGCTAGAGATGATGCTTCGGGAAGCTTTCCCTTAAAAACGTATCAATTGCTTTGGGGACATTCCGTGGTCACTAAGGTTCCACTACTTAAACCCAAAGGATTTTTTTGTATCTTGCTAAAGAGAGTTTTCATCAAAAATTAGTGAACTTGAATCAATCTTTAAATCACCTTTCAACCATTTACGTTTGAAGGATTGGTTCAAGGTTTATTTGGTAGTTTCAAACTGATTTTTATATTTTTAGCAATTTCCATTTAAAAGTTGCAAAATTTTTAAGAATCTGATATTTCTAAGCGCCAGGAAATGATATACCACAACATCAATTTCAATTAGTCATTAAAGCTCTAAAAATGAATATTTACTCCAAATAAGTAAGTTTTTAGAAAATGCATTATATAACTATAGTCTAAAAAAAGATTAAGAAGATATTTTTCATTTTAACGAATTTAATTTAAGATATTTTAGGGTTTAAAAAACTTGATTTGTGACCCATCCTTGATTTTTTGAGTGCCAGGTTTATTTGTTTGCTTAAGTTAAGCATTTGTCTTACTTTATTTACAGAGACTTTGCACCCTAAAACTTGTATGGGTATTCTTAAAAATACATTTTTAATACTGCACACAATTGTTTTGGATATTTTTTTTTATAAATCGATTATTTTGTATCAATTTCTTATACACTCCTGAATATGTACCGAGAAAGCTGTTTGTTGTTTATTGACATAGAAAAACAGACTTTCAAAGCAAACCACAAATTAAATAAAAAGAATATGGGGCAGTACTTCAACAAAAATACAGAATTTTTGATTGTACTTAGTATGTTTGCTTTTAACTGCGCAGACAAATGGATTTCTCTATCAATCTAAAATAACTTACTGATATTGCTACAAGATTTTCTTGATTGCAAAAGGATTCATTTAAAAGCAGAGCACTACGAATCATATTAGTATTTATTCCAATTATAGATAAACAAAATACAACTCTCAACTTCGCAAGCAAACAAAATAATTAAATCCACATTTCAGTTCTCAAGAGAGTTCTCCCTACCTTTCATCTTATAGAGTGATATTGAAAAATTCAAGAAAGAATTTCTAGAAGAAGGCGAAAACAAAAAATAGCTGTGGATTAAGATGGCTTAGTTATATGAAAGCACTATTGAAACAAAAATATAACGTCTAGAAATAATATCCTTCGTCCTTTATACATACATACATATATAGAAACTCGTATATCGCTCACTCCAGAAAGTGGACTTAATCCAAGAGGTGATGGTAAGAAACAAGAAAGTTGGAAGCAGAATTAAACCCATGGGTCTATTGTGCGGGGCACAGCAGCTTTTATTCAATTTTTTTTTCTCATTCATTCCGTTTTTCTTTTTCTGATCCTGATATGCCTTCTTCTTCTTTGCTGGTGTTCTTATATTCTAAGGATTCTCATAATAATAACTTTTGCAAACAAAAACGAAAAAAAAAGAAGAAAAACGACAGAAAATGGGATTTTGAAATTTGTTTTGGCTCCACAAAGATAATTGGATAGAGTCAAGTTGATAGAGAACGGGCCTAAGACTATTAAAAAAAGAAACGACTGAAAAACAAAAACAAAGTGCTTATATTCCTATTTCGATGAAAGGACAATTCTATGCGTTAAGTTTTGTTGTTCGTAAAAAGGGAGGATTTTTGAATAAGAATATTATATTTCTTTCTGAGGAAAAAAAAATCAAAAAATGGATAACTTGACATTAATCGTAGTGATTTTGTGTTAGTGTTTATGATTTCTTTTTGTGTTCTTAAATCCTAAAATGGATGTTTTCAAATTAAATCTTATATCACACTCAAACATTTAAATTATGAACAACCTTATTTAACTCCCCGAATTGATTGTCGGACGTCCATATATTTGTTTATTTGGAATAAATTTACGTAAGGTATTAATAGTTTTACTTTTGTCAATATAACTAAAAAACAAAAATTTTGCATGGCTTTCAACGCCAGTAGTGTTAAAAAACAAACACTTTTTATAAATATCCATAAGTAAACAAGCATTATTTGAAAAAAAAAAAAGTTTTTATATTAATCCACATCCAAGGTATTTGCTTAACTTTTTAGCTGAATCTGAAAATCCATGAAAAATTAATCCCGTAAATGGGTCTGTTTGTATCCAAAAGTTACAATAAATAACCTCCCCATCCAAAAGGCATTATATTTTGTTTTAATTCCATTTTCAGGTGGATTTTAGTAAATGAAAAATGCGTAGTGAAAGTACTTTGAAAGTTGTTTTTATAATAAGAACAAAATTTTAAAAAATATTGTAAAATAGGCTCCGAAAAAAGTTTTACGGATTATTTTATATGAATACGACTAACTAAACATAAAGTTAATGTTGAAATAAAGGTAATGTTTCAAACATTTTTATAGATAGTGGGACACAATCTTAAAAGTTTTTAAGATCAAGAAAGAATGTATTAGGAGAATACAAAATTTGTGTATGTATTTTAAAAGCCGGATACTTAAAAATAGTGTTTACTTAATACCATTTAATTTTTAAGTGGTTAAAATTAATATTGCAAAGCATAAGCCTTTCGAATAAGAAAAAAACTGATTTATTTTTCAAAGCTCATTATTTAAAACTCCTATGCAGGACAAAATATACCTATATACATTTTATTTTGATTGCATAGAATTTGTCATATTTAAACTTTAAACTGACTCCTAAAGACAACATAAGAAAATTAATACCAGAGTTTGGAAATTAATTTATAATATATGGGCATTTCCACAGTATTTTTAACTTTCATGTTACCACAGTATATTGAGCCTTAGAAATGAAATTGGCACTTTCTAAGTGAATAAATTTTCGTATAATGACTTATTTCAATTATATAACCTGCTTTTGACTTGATTGGATTAAATTTTTTAATTCAAATTAATAAAAAATAGGCTAAAATATGGCAAATTTCAAGCGTACCAGATACAAATTTATTAAGTTTTATAAAGAAAAAACATTTCAACGACCTTTGAAACAACTTAACATCATTAATTTATAATTATTTATAATATACACTGATAGAAAAACCTCGAATGAAAGGTGTGCTACCATTTAAAAAATAGTACAAAGCCAATAAGTTAGAGTACCTCCGTTTTTACCAATATTAAAATCTGATCTTTTTCTCTATATAACTTTCTCAACGATCGATTCTGGTAATATTTTATAGGCTTAAATTATTCTCTATCAATCAATAAATTAATTAAAATTTAATTGGATCATGTGCCTCTATTTAAAAATAAATAATGGCATTTTAAAGTTTAAAATTGAAAACGTGATTGGTATAGAATATGTGATTTTTTTAGCGACACACCTATCGATAAGATCTTACAGAAAAATAAATGATTGTGAATGATAATTTTACGAATGATCAATAGTAAAAAAAAGCCGTTGATCGAATTTTTTAAATTTTAAAGTTTGTACGACACTACAAAATCAATTTTTTTAATGAAATGAGGGTTTTTCATTGAATGCACACATACCCACTGCACTGCACAGAACAGAAGATATTTATTAACGATGTTTCAAAATGAATCACGCAAGTATTTTCTTGTTATTTAGATGATAAACAATCAAGAAAATGTTTGTTTATAGATGTGCCTCAAAATAAAAAAAAAAAAATTTTAATTGTTGAAAATGAAAGATTCTGTGGAAATGCCTATATATACTTTTTTTGGGTGTACCATTTACTGGTCCGAAGTTATAGGGGTCTAAGCTTGTTGTGGTTTTGTAAGGTGTCCCACGGAAACCGGATCAAAGACAAATAAAAGTAACTCCAAAAGTAAGTCTTAAGTTTTTGTAATTAATATCAGAAGGTAGGAAATTAAATACTTCAAGTTTTAAAAATAACTTCGGACAAATGTTGCCCATACAGTTTCTTTAGGGCTATGCAGTGTTCGTTCATGGAGGCGTTGAGGGTTCTCAGGGGCATAATAGCTGCAGTTCTGTCGATTAACAGAACCATTGAGATGGAAGTGCGCCTCATCGCTCATGAGCAGCAACATAGCGTCATTCACTTCAAACAACGAGAGCATCTCCAATGCGAATGAAGAACGCTGTGCGTAATCAGAAAGTCGCAACTTCTGAACGATTGCCAAGTTGTACGCATGAAACTTTAAATTATGCTTGACAATTCGACTCACTGAAGAGGATGAAATGTGCAGTGATTGAACTCGCTTGCTCTGGAAAACAGCTACCCTCACTCGGGCAACTTTTTGTTCAGTTGCAGCTGTCCGTACGGGGCCAGGTGGTTTCTTTTTCATTACACTGCCCGTATTCCGAATAGAAGTTACCCATCTCATAATTGTGTTTCTTGAAGGAACAGTACAGTGACGTCCAATGTTGAATCTGATTCGGAAAGCCCGCTGCACTGCCACCACCGATTCATTGTTTTTAATAAATTACTCCAGTGCGAAGACACGATGAACCGCTCCCCAACGATCCATTGTGGTAACTAAATGGCACTACCTGAGGTTTCAAACGAGCTCATCCTCACCTCGCTCGACCGCACCAGTGAGCAGAAAGGGCCCCCTACTTTTCGTCCGGTTCCCGTGGGACACCCTGTACAACACTGTGCCTTTTTTAAAGGTTAT
Source organism: Eupeodes corollae (assembly GCF_945859685.1). NCBI lineage: Eukaryota > Metazoa > Arthropoda > Insecta > Diptera > Syrphidae > Eupeodes > Eupeodes corollae. The sequence goes on along the minus strand of NC_079147.1, from coordinate 17,381,638 downwards.
ATTGTAGTCTTTATTTTATTTTTTTTATTAAAGTTGGTTCAGTAAATAGTTTTTAAAACATTTAGTTTTAAAAATGAAATTAAGAAAATAAACGTTTTTTTTTTGTTTTTCAATTGATTTTTTTTATAAAATGTTGAAATAAAAAGGACCTAAAAAGGTTCAATGACCTGATATATTTGTAGTCAAATACTAAAAACCTCGTTCCAAAATGTATCAAAGTTATCTAAAAAAGACCCTTTTTCGTCTTTTATGAGTGATTTTACAACCGGAAATATTATTCTTAATCCAGGTAACCAACCTTAATCACCTCTGAGACCCCCTTTATCTTAAATTTGAGAAGTGGATTAGTTGTATATTTTTTGATTACAACTCTCAAAGAGTTTTCAGGTGTATGTTTCATCGTTTTCATGATTTTACTGCCAAACGCAACTGCTTCCCGGGACTTCAAAGTCCTGGTTGGACTGCATCACTTTGGGTGCATCAATATTTTTCGCCGCTCTTTGATTCATCTGTGCCGCGAATTTCAGTTCACCAACAAATACACTCTTTCAAAGTTCCTCTGTTTTTAGACGTTCGGTTCGGTCTCCAAATTCTTTACTTGGGCCAATTTTAAACCTTCCGTTAAGTACGCAAATAGGCATTATTATTTCTTCGCTAAGCCAATCTGCATTATTTTGTTTGCATTTTTTTTTTTCATTTTTTTTCTGCATTTTCTATTTTATTACAGGGTTGACACCTTCGTTTGTAATTTGGTTTGAATGCCTTTATGATATTGATAAGTTCCACTACTTCTCTGGAGGACCCTTTGTTACATTTATCCAAATTTTATGAGTTTTCTTTTACCAACTTAGTCATACAGAAAATGGAATTAGAGTCATCTGAGTGGGGCAAACTCTTGTAATGTAAAATTGTTTTACATAACCAACAGTTTAATAAAATGTATGACACACTGTATTCTGGAATGTTGGGCATATTTCAAAACACTTTTGTTTGAAAAAAAATGTTGCTTACTCAACAAGAGCAAGTTGCAACTGACGGGTTTGCAAACTGCGTGAAAAATGTATACAAAAACTAAGGGTCAAACGTAACCAGGGTTCTGTAATGGTTTGATTGAAAGTCTCGCTCTTAAGTGTTACAACCCGACATTTTTGCGGACAAATATGAAAACGGTTGTCAAGTTGTAACATAGAGATGTGGAAGAGGATTTCATAAACGGTTGAACAAATACTATTTTCAATGGAGATAGTTGAACTTCTCTATAGAATTATGGTGAGGCAAAAAAAGACAAAACAACACAAAAGTGGATTATGATAAATATCGAAGCTTTTAGAGAAGTTTAAGATTTGCTCTTGGGAAGTCCATTAACATGATTTTTAACTTCCCATAGTAAGTTATTTTAATGGGTCCGATTTGTCAAATTGAAAATTTTGACATTTCTCGATGTTTCAAGGTCCCTAGCAGCGAAATAAAAGATTTGTAGAAAGATGTCTGTGCGTGCGTGTGTACTACGTTCGTACTTTCGCGACGTTTTTTTCGTTGTCCATAGTTAAGAACCAGAAGAGATATCGATTTAAAGTAAATTTTGTTATACAGATAATAAGGCAGAAAGATGCAGAAAGGGCTCTCAACAAAATTGCGTGGGTGGTTTTTTTACCATAGCAGTGTAAAAAAAAGGTTAAACTTTTGGTTTAGCCTAAATATCTTACGAACCAAAAACGCTAGAGACTTGAATTAAATTTTATATAATATATTGTAACGTGATATCAAAGAATTATATTTTTTTGAAAAAATCAATATAAGGGTTTTTTATAAATCAGAAAAACTAGAAAAAAAATTGTCACCTCCAAAATTGTACGACTAAAATATGATTTCATCTCCAAAAAAATGTTGTGCAACGAAGAATAATTTTTTTTGACATCTGATAAAATTTTGAGGAAAATCAAATTGACAGTTTTTTTTTATAAAAAATAAAAATATTGAAAAAACATTAATCAAAGCTGTTAAAAATTGAATATCGATTCAAATATCTTTTCAAAAACTTGAAATTTAGGCTTAAATTTACTTTTATCTTTTAAAAAATATTGTTTTCAACATTCAGTTAAATATTGAAAAAAATTGAATTGACAGTTTTTTTACAAAAAATTAAAAACGGAAAAAAATAACAAAAGTTGGTAAAATATGATTTTCGACTCAAATATCTTTTCAAAAATTTGAGATAATAGCTTCAAACTAATTTTACCTTATAAGAAATATTGTTTGCAACATTCGATAAAATTTTGAAAAAAAATCGAGTTGACTCTAAAAAAAAGAATGCTAAAACTTGGTAAAAATTTACTTTCGACTTAAATAGCTTTTTAAAAATTAAAAAAATTGGCTTCAAACTTATTTTATTTCACAGAAAATATTGTTTTCGATATTCATTAATTTTTATATAAAAATCCAACAGTCATAAAAAATAAAATCTACAAAAAATAGTACGCAAATTTGGTAAAAATTGATACGAGCACATATAAAACTTTTAAGCAAGACAAATCGACAGACGGGATGGGAAGTTATCAGTGTGGGTCGTATCCCAGTCTCTTTTTTTGTGGTCAGAATTGAAAATGGTGCCTGGAAAACTTCGCACAGATATGTTTAAATTCTTGAAGTAGAGTTAACTTAAACACTGTCAAAAATATCAATAGAAACAGTTCGTGGCACTAAAGATCAAAGCGATTAGGGGCCATCATTTTAAGTGAGTACTTTCTTAACTAAACTAATATTGGTTCCAAATAAATGAAACAACGATAATTATAAAATATTATATAGTTCATGATGTTTTAAATAAAAGAACATATCAAAATTATTAGCTACTTATATATTAAAGTAATTTTATTGAGTTTTAAAAAAGCAGATCGAAACTTTCCTTAACTTCTCTTTCAGAATAGTTCTTTGTTTACTTTTGACCGGCAAATTTAAAGATTAGAACTTTTTTTTTTGTTCTTACTTCCTTCCAGTAGGGATTGCATCATTTTGAAATAATGGATCGATTTTAAACCCACACTTTATATATCATAGTTTTAAGTTTATTTTTTTCAATCAACTGAATAACAGATTAACGTTAATTTGTGTACAATTAAAAAAAAAGAGAATCTGTCCATTGTGTCTATATTATTTATTTATTATATTTATTTAATTTAAATTTTTTGAAAGCTTTTATTTTTATATAAAAAAATAGGTTTCGAATTTTCTTACGATAATCATAATTCACGAGATTTTTAAAATCGAACATCAATTGATACCAATTTTAGTAGTATTTTAGTTTTCAGCCTATATCTTTAATTTTTGCCAATATATTCGAGTTGAAAATCAATTTTAACCAATTTTTTACAGTAATTTTATTAGCTTTTATTTTTTGAACAAAACTGTCAACTTGTTTTTTCAAAGTTATTAAAAGTCTTGTTTGTCCAGGAAAAATATTCGGAGCGGTACCGAAAAGAGGTTCTATCATCTTTTAAACAAAAAATAAATTTCATTTAACTAGTTAACTTTAGTAAAATTTATTTATTTCACAAGAACTTTTAAATATGCTATAACCTTTTTGTAGTGCTCTTTTTAAACCTTTGAGAATTACTCAATACATCATTAATACCAGACAAAGATACGCCAAAGTTTAGATTTCCGCAAACATTTTGGGGATTCATTTATTTTCAAGAATAAAACTATACTTTGTTTGATATTCGGTATTAGTTTTGGTTGATATCTAAACTTCTAAGATCGTTTTAAGCATTTTCACAAGAAGCTTGGCTATTTGAAACACGAGTTATGAATCCATAATTAAAAATATCAAATTTGTGTATTCAAGTCTTATATCTTTATGTACTCCTTAATTCAGACGACACAATTCGTGTTTTGAATTAATTCGAAATATGCTATTCTAAACCAACTGTTCACGTGTAGCCCAGCCGTGCATTTATTTAGCTACGTCATCACCTTACACCAGGGCCTAAATAAGTTTCCTAATAGACCAACAAAAAAAAATAATTGTTTTATGTAAATTAATCTAAAGTGTAAATCAGAAAATCCATTTACAATAGATTTTTGTATCCAAAATCACTGTTTCTCCACCTCCTTCACATTCCTTTTAATACTTCATACGTAGAGGTGTATAAAAAGGACCCTTTTTTGTTGTTGCTGTAACACTATCATTGCCATTATGCGGTAGAAATACTATAATGGCCAAGTAAAAGTAATTGAATTCCAATTTCTTGCTTCGTTGACTTAACACATACCACTTCCGTTCCGAAGTCGTCCATGAACAAAATATATATATCGCTATAAAGTTACATTGAACGTGGTTCGTTCCGCCTTCAAATGGATTTTTGCATGTCCCACGTCCAGTGAAATTTTCCTGAGCAATTTTTCGGAAAGCTTGACGCAGTTTATCCACATATATACACACGAGATATTCGGTAGGTTAAAGTGAGGTGAGGAACACTCTCCTTTTGGCGTTGGTTTTTCATTTCAACACAAATGCTTACATGACCTTTAAAACCAAGTTGAAATAAACTCAAAAAGGACATTTGGCATTTTGCCCACACACAGGACACACATTTAGAATTTTAAACTTAAAAAAGAATCCTTATTGAATTTAGCTTGCATTTTTATGTTATATACGAGAAAGACGGTATAAAGCGAGATATCTGTATTTTGTTTTCACTGCATACGTTTTTTTTGTCCGGAACCGTCAAACACATAAAAACAATTTATGTTTGATAGAAATTTGCAGTGGTAACATTTATCATAATTTCATACTTAAATTCCCAAAGGAAAAAGGATATTTTTGTTGGCGGTTTCCGAGGCTGGGGAAATAAAAATAAATCACTCCGGTTAAACTATTATCTTCACCCGACGACGACGACGCGACGCGTGGATGAACATTTGACGAGCGGAAAATGTCATTTTAGAATAATCATACCCAGGATAACAATTTCGCCAAGGATCTTGACAGAGATGAAGATGGGGTTTGAATCCAACACGAGGCGTTTTTTTTTTGAATTTAACACGATGCTGGGGAAATTGAAAATTAGATATTAACTCCACGCGGTATTGTGCGAAACAATTTTACCAGAAAACGCCAACTAATTTCTTCATAAATCAATTACTGTAGGAAATGTCCTTTATTTTCAAACCGAAACAAACCGAAGACGATCTTAAAATAGGTACAAGCCTGCCTGATGCCTTTCCTGCTATCCCTAAGGAGAAAATTCATAGGAAAATTTTCTATGCTATGAATAAATTTCAATTATTCTAGACAGGCCCTCAGGGAGGCAGCGGATTGGATGGTGGGGCCGGGCGGCTTGATGGAGTGGAGAATAGAAAGGGCGAATGTAAGATGATTATAGACTGGGATGGTTTGAGCTATATTTTTTAACATTGCGGATTTGGGCGTTGGAATTTCCCTATCTATTTTGTTTTTACTGACATGTCCTATTTGCATAATGGGATCCATTTCATTATTTCTGGTATTTTTTATTAGATTTCTTTCCTCTTCTTCATATATTTTTTTTTTCGCATGAAGGACGAAGGACTTTAATGTTTCTATTTCTATTCCTTTTTTTTTAACTTATATTCAAGGCCATTAACATGTAACAGACAATAATGGGTAAATTATTTGACTTAAAACGAATTATTTTTTTGGGCATTCTTTTTTACTTTGTGTTGTTGTTTTTTAAAAAGCTGGGAAAATTTATATCTAATTATGTACAAATGTTCATGTTTATGAAATGAAATTAAGGAGAGAAAATTGAATCCATTATTTGGTCAAAAGTCGTTGGAATTTTTTTTTATGTTTCAGTTTTTTGTAAGTGGCAGACTTAATGCGTGGACTTTTAATTTATTTAAAATTGAGTGTTTTTGATCTTTATTCAAACTGAATTTTGTGTTTTACTTTTGTTCTTGTTAAAATTTTTACTAAGAGGTCAATTCACTTCTTCATCTTCTTGCAATTGTTTTTTGAAATATGAGATTTAAAACTTATGTTCTTAAAGGAAAATGAATATTTAAAGACTTGAAAAATTTCAACATTATTTGAAAGTCTGGTAATCTCAAAAGTGACTCTATTAATTATAAACAAATCTTTTTAAATAATAAACAGGTATACAAAAACTTCTACTTGTAAAATAGTATCAATTTAAACATTTGTACATACATTTTTCGAAATACAAATTTAATTATTTCTAACAACAAGGTGGTGACTATAAAAGATTGAGTACTCGTAAATTGAACATTTGAGTTAAATGTAAAAAAGAAACACTGAAAAAGCAAATATTTTCATAGAAAATATTTGAAGGACAAAACATGTTTTCGTAAAATAAAACGTTTTGAAAGTAAAATCACTATAAGCAGAATTTCAAACAATTAAATTAAAACTATTGGCCATATTCAAAGTTCTTTGATAAATTCTGATTTTGTCTTTGCTAAACTAAACTTCAGTTTATGTTATTCATAGGCAATTTAAACCCATTTTAGAACGACAGTATGGTGTCTAAAAATAAACACGACGGAAGCTATGTTTAAGCTGTTTTTAAATCTTTAAAACTTCAAGAGTTAATAAAATGATTGAAAAAATTACGTTGCGAGACATTTTATTTAAAATTTTAAAAACAAAAGTTAAAATGTCAAAAGACGCACGCACATTATTTCGATATTTTGCAGGATGTTTGAATGCTACCAACCAACAGAAAACAAAACATCTTCTTAACTCGATTCGAATCATTTGAAATAGATGACGATGATTTGTGTATAAAAGCTATCGATTCCAAACAAAACTGTCAAGTTTATGATTGACCTTCCAAACAAAGAAGATCGAAATTCAATGAAAGTTTGCCAACATCTGTGTACTTCGAAGACTTAACAGCAGCAGCGCTACTTACATAACATTTCTCAACTAACAGCAAACAGACTCATTTAAAAGATTTCAATTAAACATGACATTACGATGTTAGAAAAGTCAAAAAAAGTGGGTCCCCTATTCTATCCGTCTGTCTGTCTATCCTGGGCCCTAAAGCATAAATCACTGTGCCGATTGAAACTGTGCCAATCAGGGCGTTTTTTGTTTCATGTTTTAAAACTAAAAACAACAGCAGTCCCCATACAAATTTGTTGGTGTAAATTCAAAAATTCGAATTTTTTCACAAATAAACTGATAGATTTTTTAGAACTTTCTTGAATTTTTTTTTTAATTCAGCTTCTACTACAAGAGAAACATATTTTGTTATTGCTCCAGAAGGGGACCTTTCATAAGGTCGTTATTTTGTTTTAAAATTTTCTAAAGAACTTAATCAGATTTCAATAATCTTGTGTTTCAATGCAAGCTCTTGTCCATATACAAATTTTCAAATTGATGATGATTTTTGATGATCGAAAATGTCATCATTTTGTTTTTAATGGCATTTAAATTTTTGAGAACATTTTTTTTTGTCCATGTTTTGCAGCCGAGCAATATATTTCTTTCAAAATTGATTTTCTGTTGAATAAAACTTTTAAGGTCGTAACAGATTAAAGAAATCTACATTTTTAAGGGAAGTTGCTTTAGATGTTCTAGAACTGAGATTTAAACACGAATTTCAAGAATATAAATGTCCCATCAAAAACAGCAAAAAGGGACTGTTAAACTAATGGCTTATTGAAAAACACAATGAACGTTTGATATCTATTAATACAAAAACTTTGAATCTCTTGAGAACTGAAGTGAAAAATGATTCTGATACGTGTAATTAGTAACTGCCTCACAAATGTTTCTTCCCAGCTTATTTGTTTAACTTAGTTTGTTTTTATTTTTTATTCAGAGAAATTATGTACTTAAATGCACAAATTTTTCTCTCTACAATTTTAAAGATTTGTTGACTCCTCTAAGATGAAGCATCAGCTCAGCTCCAATCTACGAGTAAGCAGACTGGTAGCGATATAGTAATAATAGACTCCCGAAAATTGAGTCCGAAAAAACTACGTCAAAAAAATTTGTATTGAATGTTTTCTGTTAAAGATATTTTGAACTGATACTTACTTCAATGTTTATTATTGGAAAAGTGTTAAGTGTTACGTTCGGAAAGCTGTTTTAGTTATCCATATCTCAAGAACTAGCAGTGATATAGAAGTTTGTAACACTGATAATAATGCAGAAAAATGCAAAAAGGGTTTTTAAAAGTAGAGTCATTGGTTTCTTATCATAGCAATTTAAAAAAGAGGCTGGGATGCGACCCACACTTATAACTTCAAATCCCGTCTGTCGATTTGTCTTGCTTAAAAGTTTTTAGGGTTGGGTTTAAAAAAGTTGTTAGGTGAATTATTCTTAAATATTTTTAAATTATCAACATTTTTTTTTCATATCAAGAAATAGTTTAGTTTGAAAATCTAGTTTTGTTGAATAGATTTTAAGTCGAACACAAATTTTTACCAATGTAAGTAGCATTTCTTAAATTTTTACAAATTGAATGAATGAGATTAATTTGAGATATCAATTTTTACCACATTTGCGTACAATTTCTTGTAGATTTTATTTTTTTATAAAAAAACAATATTTCTGTGAAATAAAAAACGTATTAAGACAACATTTTTTAAAGCTTTTTGAGTCGTAAGTAAATTTTTACCAGGTATTGATTTTATTTTTTGTGAACAAAATTGTCAATTCCATTTTTTCAAGATTTTAATGATTTTTAACAACAACATTTTTTTAAAAGATAAAAGTAGTTTAAAGCCAATATCTCAAAGTTTTGAAAAGATATTTGAGTCAAAAATCAATGTTTACCACCTTTTGTTAAATTTTTTTTTTAAGTTTTATTTTTTGTTAAAAAAAAACCAATCAATTCGATTTTTCTCAAATGATCAAAACAATATTTCTTATAAGTTCAATTCAATTGGAAGAAATAATCTTAAATTTTTGAAAAAAACTTTCTATTTTTACCAGCTTTGAGCAATTTTTTTTAGGTTTTTATTTTTTATAAAAAAAACTGTCAATTCGATTTTTGTATTCGTAAAATTTTCGAGGTGACTAATAAGAAATGGTTTTTGAGTCAAATATAAACAGAATAAAGAAAGATATTGACTTCAAATTAATATCTCTCAAAATATTTTTATGAATATTTTTTTAAAGTTTTAAGCAAGCCAAATAAACAGATGACATGGAAAGTGTGGGCGGCATCCCAACCTCTTTTTTCCAAATTGTGTTTTAGCCAGGTTCGCATAATTTTCCACAAAACTGATTTTTGCGTTTTGGCTGTCTTCCTTATCTATATTTTATTTATCGTTTAAATGCCATAATCCGAAACTTGCTATGAGTTTGATCTGCTTCAAACCTTTAAATAACCGAAATTCTAAGTATACCGATAACCTTCTTCGACTTTTTGGCAAGAACTTTACTTTTTAAATAAATCATCAGTAATCTGGAAAATTAATAAAGGTCACTCAAAATCTCAAATTTTTGAGACAAACGTACTATAAGAATTTGATTGTAGGGACTGTTTAGTTTGTCAGACCTTTGTAATGCATTTTTGGACCGACTAAGTGTTTTAAAACCAGATTTAACTTTTGATGTCAACACTATTTTTTAACCGCTACAAATACTTCATTTTAGCGTCTCTGACGTTGCAGGTGGCGTGACGTTCGTATGCTACTTTTTCAGTGAGTAATTTCGGGGTGTATCGGCTCATAGATAAAATCTCACTAAATGAAGTTTAGGAATTGTTTCTATCTTCCAAAATCGGCAGATTTATTTAATGTTGCGCTATTTAAATGTTTATGTATCAGTGTACATAAATTGACAGAAATAAGTAAGAACTTAAAAGTAATTTGTTAGTTGCCTAATTTGTAAATATATTAGATATTTATATATAAATAGCTTTTAAATTTTAACCCATGAAACTTAATTAATGCTGAAAAATTTAAAACAAAAATTTAAAACGTCTAAAAACATGTTTTATTTTTAATCAAATACTCTATGTTTAATATCATTCCCTGTATTTTTAAATTGAATCTAAATTCTCTTCGTGTCAAATGATGTTTAAAATAAAATATATACAGCGACACAGAATAATGTAATAATAATAATGTCATGAACGTACAACCAACAATGCTTTTACCAAACAACCATTTCCGTATAATTTACTATCGACTTCTACCCACACAATGTTCATACATACATATATATTTTATCCTTTCTGTCAAAGACAATTACCAACCAAACAAGGACCACTGCCACTGCATGATGTTGACTCTGAAAATGTTGCTTTAATGATCAATTTATGCCTGATGTTATAAACAACGTCAAATTGGTAACCCACCCTTTTGCGGTTTTGGTAGTGAAATCCTTTCATATATGATAAATGATATAAAAATGTCCTTTCGTCTGCAGGCGATGTGCGATAGGCGATGGGCATCCTGCTATAATGATCGTATAATAATGTATACGAGTATTTATGTAGTCCCAGCTTCCAGATTTAGGACTAAAATTGTTACAAATATTTTTGTCCATCATCATGTGTGCTTCTAATATGATTGTCCTGAGCTGGTGAGCTTGGTTTGGTTAGCTGCTGTGCTGTGGAGGAATATATACGAACATGAAAATGTTCACTTGTCCACTCAATGAATTTTACTCGGACAATTGCTGCAATTATTCGCGTCGTCCTTCGTTATGTCCTGTCCAACGATATGATGGCCTAGCCCCAGGGATGCTTGATTTCGAGCTTAATGAGATTACAAGCACATTGGAAATATGTCTAGGGGGGGCTGTGTGTATAGTACATATACCTAAAGTACCAACAACATGATTTTGTCGAAAGGATACTTCATTTGAAAAGGATATAAAAGATATGTTGGACGTTTTACTGTCTCTGAACACATATCTTTGATGCCCATCATAGACATGAGACATTATAGGTCTAGATATAGCTCGAACATCCTGAGCAAGAGTGAATTTTTAGATTTTCGATGTTGGAATCCTACATTGGCAAACTAAAAGTCCTTCAGTCGGTACGGTAGGTCCCTTGCACTGGTTGGTTGGTGTGATTCCGATCACGTTAGCTGATTTAAAATGAGGGAAATGGAGACGATAAGTCCGATGACGGCTACGACCGAGGGGCAATGGTGGAAAAATGTGAAATGGAGCATTATATAGTCCAACTCCCCGAAGCCATTAAATTAAATGAAAATTAATAGCATTCGAATACGGACATCAGGAATCATGAGGAATATGCGCACGTTTACTCTGATTTTAAGTTCAACTTTAAAGTTCATTTTATACACGGTCTGTTTTTGTATCGGTTCGTTTAGTAGGTACTCCGCCTTACTTCCGAAAAAGTTTTCGTCCTCCCTTTTCCATCCATCGAACTAATTAACGAGTTTTGCAAATAAAGTGTTTAATTAAAGTTTGTTTTCGATTCATGATTCATGGAAAAACATTACGATGGCAATATAAATTAAATATAAATTTGCCAAAAGGTTACATACAAATAAAACAAGATTCGTGCAAATAAATTGGTTTTAAAATGTGACCAATTTTATTATATTCTCTATTTTTATTCCTTATATAGCAGGGAGATTTGGGAATTCGTTAATTTTTCAAGCTTAAAGCCAATAATGGGAAATGATTACATTTTTTTTACAGAAGCTGAATTTGAAAATTTTGCTACAAGCAATTGCAATTTTAAACGAAAAATATGTCCCTTGATGAGATAACTGTTGCAAATTGGAATTAATAATTATTCATTTTCTGAATTTTAAAATATTCAAAATGCGGAACTTCCCATCCGTTCGTCCGGTTTTCGTGTTTTGTTAAAAAAAAATTGTCGTTTTAATTATTCTAAAAATTATCAACAATATTTTGCATATGAGCTTATAGTTTGCTTTCAAAATCTTTTTTTGTTAACGAGATTTTTAGTTGAAAACTAATTTTCACCAATTTTAGTAGCATTTTTTTTAAGTTTTTATTTATTTTATAAACAAATACTGATCGAATTTTTCTATTTCATTTATTCACGAGATTGTGTTGTTTTTTTTTTTATGAATAATACTGACTGTCAGATTTTTATAAAAAAGTGTCGAAAACAATATTTTCTATAAGATGAAATAAGTTTGACGCCAATATCCATGGTTTTTGAAAAGACATTTGAGTATTTAATTTTTAACAAGTTTTAGTAATTTTTTTTTTTTTCAATTCGACAAGTCAGACCGATTACAATAACTTCCTGTATATTGTTAATAAAGATCATGGCCTAGGTTCTTCAGCAATTATTTTAGCTCAGTAGCTAGTGGCTTCCTTGCAAGGAGCGGTCAGAATCTTCCATCCTTCCTTTCCGTTTAGACACTAATTGTTCTATCCAAGCCTAGGATATACTGCTACGAAATGGAATACGTTCTCCCGAGCTTGAAGATTGCATAAAGTGCTAAAGAAAGGAATATCATCCCTGTGTGGCTTAAAATTCAAATTGAACAACTCTCCTCTAGCTTTTATTATTGTTCATATTTCGAAGATACAGGTTTCATCTTGAAAATAGTTGATTCCATTTACGTCATTGATAAGTTTGCAGTAATATTTTATGTAGAGTGATGATTGCTCTTTGTCTTTTAACTCGTCTTAGTCCTTGTGAAGATATACAAATTATCTTTCGAATCTAACATATTGTTGACCAAAAGTTTGTATTTCCTTGCTATAAGGTTCCACTTTTTATGGAACAAAGATTTTGAAGAGATTACATGTCTTAAAATAAGTTTTGTTAAACGGTTTTTTGGATGACATGTAGCCCTAATAACATAATCGAAGTGAAGCTTCAAAAATATAATAAATAGTGAAGACATTTGGCGTCTCGAATTGGATAACTAAATAAAAGTTTAAACAATGGTTTCAGAAAAAAAACTAAATAGTTTTTCAACGCCTTTATTTTAGTGATAACCCCAAACTTGAGCTGTATAAAACAAAACTGATTTCGTTTATATTTCGCATTAAAACTGAGTTCATTTGTACTCAAACATGTCTTCCATGTGCTATTTAGTGCTGATTTTACTAATGGCTATTCATATTTAAGATTGAGGCTTTTTAATTCCCAGATAATCATGTTCCTTAACGATTTCCATATCTTTTCCAGCGAGTTGCTACTTTTCGTTTCTAGCATAACTTCAACTTCAACTTATTTTGGACTTAATCAAATTCACTTTAAGATTACAAATCTCACGATATTTTTCAAGGTCCAAAATCATGTCCCTTAGGGCTTTCCCATAAAAAGACTATATCATCAGCACAGCATACATGAGTACTTTAATTCTCCTTCCGGCCCACAAAATTGTACCACAAAGCACTTCATTTAGGTCATCAAGAAACAGAGTGAACAAGAAAGTACTTAGCACACACTCCTGTTTCACGCCCATTGTTGTTGCAAACCGTTCTTACAGATGCTTGCTATTCAATACCTCGGATTTTGTGTCCAAGCTTAAGAACATTAAATATTTATATTTTAAATAGTGACCTTCTGACCTCCTATCGATAGAATCAAAAGCGGCTTTGAAGTCTACATTAAAAGTATATAATTTCATTTGTTATTCCTGAAACGACTGCACAATTTTCATAAGGGTAAAAATTTGGTCAATTATTGAATGATTTTGTTGTGGCAAATTTTTCCACCGCTTGACCGACCCGACGGACACAAATGTACACAAATAACTTTAAACAATATTGGATTTTGGAATCGAATATTGTCGAAGACCGAAAGTGACGTAAATGATACCACTATGCTATGTACAGTGTACACCACCGATTTGCTGCGAGAATTATTTTGAAATTTTACGAGAAATGTCAGTCGGTTTGTCAAATAGGTGAAAGAATTCACCACAGGTACCAATCAAACTATTGATATCACGGTAGCTCAGTAGTCGGCGCCAGAAAACTTTTAAATGGAAGTTTAAAAAAACCAAAAGCTGAAAATCAGTCCTCAAAGAAAAATTAAGAAGTAAAAGAGTGGTTTTTTCCCGATGAGAAATTAAATTATTTTGTATTGTATGGAAAATCTTGGCCAAATTCGGGATTAAAAACCAAGATCTCTTATGAAAAAAATACGAGTTGAGATTTTGAGATTGACAGAAGTTCAAATCTCGATAAAAAATGTATGAACAAATAAAGTATGGAAATTGTTAAACAATCTTTGGTAAAACACAACATATTCAAACAAAATCACTACAAGAAAATTGTTTCGATAAAAAAAGGTAAACACCTCCCGTAATATCGGGATAACAGAATTTTGACACGAAGGTAAAAAGTATAATTTTTCAGACAAAGAAGAAAGAGGAAAGATAAAACAAAACAACAATATTCTAAAAAAAAACTATACTTAGCTTTTCAACTTGAACTTCCCACAACAGCTATAGTATTTCTTCCTCTAAAAACAAAAAACTATCAACAAATTTGGTTGACTAATTCTTTAAACAAAATTGCCTTTAAACGATTTTCCAACTGTCTTGTTGGTTCGGACGCACTCCAAAAAAAAAGTGCCATTATCATGGCGAGCTTGACCCTTCCGGCAACTTGTCCTCAGGTAATCCTGTCTGATCTTGTGCGTGGTGAACGGTCTGTCTCGGTCCAGCAACTTCCTCCGTCCATAAGGCTGGGGTGAGCGACCGAGAAGCCAGGTATCGTTCAACGCACGCGATCTCGTTAACGAGGTGATGCGCTCACCCAGTAGATCAGTGAATGAGTTCAGGTCTTATCCGTGGAACACATTCTAGCCAAGACTCTCTGGAAAATCGTAAGTCGATAGCCAAGCATATAATTAAAATGAAAGTTATTAAAAATTCTAAGAGTGGTTTTATATCGTTAATAATTTGCGATGGGCTCTCGGCCTTACTAAGTTAAAGTTGGCGTGACTTTACAACACACACTTTTTTGGGCATGGGTATCATCTTCATGCATTTTCCGAGGTGTTAAGCCAATATGACGACCAACTTTCGCACAGCTCGTTGGTGTGGAACCCTTTCGCACACTTTGGTAAAACCTGTTCAATTTGGTAAGACCTGTTAAATTTATTTTCCCAAAATTCTAGAAGAGCAAGTCACTAGCTGATGGTCCAGGTTTCTACTCAACTCTTCCAGAATTGTGGGGCACTGTTAGAATTCTTTAAGAGTGGTTAAAAAAACGGAAGGTGAAACTTGTTGTGGAAAAATTTACCGCAACAGCCAGCCAGTTAGAAGGTTCTCATTATCGGTCAATGCTGTGAGTCTCGCCTACAGTATAAGTGCAAAAATCTTTAATGACCAATTCAGGAAGGAAGTGAATCTAATAATTTGTCAGAAATTGGAGTCAAATATTCACATTGTGAAGAATATTCCACTAAAGTTGTTTGTTTCAATGATCAACAAATCGTACATTTGTCAAAACGATCAGAAAGTAAATATTGCTAAGGTGTTATAATTTTTCCAGCCAAATAAGAACAACGGTTCTATATTAAAAATGTAGTCTTCGTCTCAATACTTTGATATGTATGACTTATTGCTTCCACATATATTTATTAAAATGTTAATGTTATTTTTTTGATAAATATTTCAATTTTATTAGCTGCATTCGATACTCTAACTTTATGCAAACTTTTTTAAAAATATAACCAAAATAAATGTATTGAACATTTTTGATACTGCTTTTGTCAAACTTTGTGAGAAATCAGAAGCTTTTCCATTATATATTTTGACATATACAAACTGTGCGTCAAGTAACTGCATTTGCTTCAAATTTCCAACTTAATATTTAAACCAAATATTTTTTTAAAAAATGAACCGATATATTTTTCATCAATTTCCTCAAAAATATGTGTTTTTTTTTTGTTGTCAATATACACAAAATGTTTTGTATTGCTCATAAAGGGTACCTCCATAGAACTAAAGAAAAGATTTCAGTATTTAAATAAAAATGAACAGTTTGTGAAAGTTTAAACTAAACACTCGACCTGGTAATCGCCATAGATATATAAACATCGATTGCAAAGTAAAAAGTACATCACAGAACTCCTTCTTTTAAAACTAAATAAGTATCGAAAATAACTCTATTGACTAAGTTTTAAGACTTTTCAAATTAATTCAATAAAAACATTCAACTCGAACCTTACTGATCGATTAAAGTCACCTAAACAAGCAAAATCTTTGCATACTAATAATATATACAAGATATAAAAAGAGGAGGTCCTAGATGCCTTCCCTGAAGTACTCCTGAATTTGTATGAATCTACTTCAAAACTTCTCTTGCAACCATTTGTATTTCTGAACTTTCTGTTTTGGAAATACAGAATATGGAATATCCTACTAAATCAGTACCACGTAAGAATTCATCTCTTTGTTCAAGTTGACTTTCAAAGGATTTTATCAAACCTACATTTTGAGGTTTTTGTTAAATGAATGCTCATATTAGAGTTAGAAATAACTAATTCATTTTCTAATGTTATCTTGAATAATTACGATTAACTAATGATACACACACAAAAGCACACACACGACTCACAGCATCTCTTACATATTTCCATTGAAGAGATTTTAAGGATAAAACTATAAAGGATTTGATGCTATTTCATTTTGAAGTACGAGAGCTTAAGCTTTTAGTAGAAAATTCTACAGCACCACAGTTCCACATCCTCCATATACTATAAAGGTAAGCGGTAGAGGAATGTGTATATAAGAGTTAATAATAATTTAATTAGTTCAATGAAGACAGTCCTTGTGGAATGAAGTGGGTTTTTGCAAGAGCTTAATTAAGTTACCCAAGGATCTGTAATGATCAATTTTAGACTTTCCTAATAAATTCAAACTCATCAAGAAGTTATATAGTGGATAGGAGTTTGGGATGGGAGGTTATGTTGTGTATTGCTCCTTTCCTATAGGGTATAGGAATAGGAGATGATATTTTACCTTTTTATTATAGCCCTCCTCATTCTTTCCACAGGAGTCTAAAATCACGTTTCCATATATGTTATAACAACTTCAACAGAATGATGTTAACGACGAGCGACGACGCACGAAGCTGTAGCACGATGCGATATGGCAGCCAAGAAAGTGCCAATGTGCTGTATTTAATTTATTTAAGATTGTTTATCCAGGTAATGGAGTGATATTCCACGCAGAGGTAGACTGCGACGACTGTGATAAGATGAGGGAAAGAAGGATTTTCGATTAGGTGTAAGTATGTAGAAGATAAAATAACAACAAATCACGTGTGTTATTTACTATGCTATAGGAATTAACAGTAAAGTGGTTCTTCTATTGAAGTGAATAAAAAAAGAGGCTCAATTTCTGATAAAAAAAAGTAATAAAATCAAAGGAAAATGCTAGCCAAAGCCTTTTCCAAGAAGTTTAATTGTTACAAGAACTTTTAAAAGGCTAAGTCCTCAAGCATTTTGTGTTGGAATATAATCTCCCTGTTGTTAAAAATTGAAAAAAGTTCTCAGAAAAATGAATTTTAGTGAACTTATTTATATGTTCTTTAAGAATGTAAACTAAGGGCACTTTATCTTCTCCCACAAGCCCTGTACACAGACATTATTTGTTGAATAATGCCACAAAGCCACACAGCGGGTTATTGTTTTGGGAATATTTTTACTCTTCGAGTAATTTTTAAAGTTTGTGGTTAATCTGGGTATCTGGTGGCTATAATAGTTTCGGTAGCTTAGAGCTTTTTTAAAGAAACTTAGATGATAATGAACAATTTGATAAGAAAAAAAAGAAAGAGAATAACAATTTAAAAACTAGTGTCACAACTTTGAATATCAAAAAGCTTACGATTTCTTATTTCATAAAAGAATAGTAAAAATTAGGCTTATGAATGCTTATTTGAAATTTAATCAAGTTTTTGTATACTAATTATAATATAAATTGTTTTGCTAAAATTAAATCTTAGTTCTCAGAAAGGACTCTCAAAAAATTTCATGGGTGGTTTTTTTACCAAAAGCAATTTAAAAACAAAGGTGATCATTTTGGTTAACCCTAAATACCGCACGAACCAATAACGCAAGAGTCTTGAATTAAATTTTATATAAAATACACCATGATATCAACCAAATCTATGTTTGTAAAAATATCAAATTAATGGTGTTTTTATAAATCAAACAAACTGAACAAAATAGGCAGGGATGCGACCCACCCTTATAACTTTTCATCCTGTTCGTCGATTTGTCTTGCTAAAGAGATGGTAGGTTTTTGTGTTGCGTTAAAAAAGAAGTTAGTTGAATTTTTCTTAAAAATTTTAAAATTACCCCACAAAATTGTTCATATAAAGAAATAGTTTAGGTTAAAATTATAGTTGTGTTAAAAAGATTTTTAGTCGGAACCCAATTTTTACGAATTTTTTGAGCATTTCTTAATTTTTACAAATTAGATGCAGGAAATTAATTTGAGAGATATCAATAACCGAACATAAATTTGTACCATCTTTGCGTACTATTTTTGGTAGATTTTATTTTTTTATGAAAATACAAACTGTAGAATTAAAAAAAACTACCCAATATCGAACACCTACTTGAAACCCTATTTAAGTCGAAAGTAATTTTTACCAAATTTTATTATTGTTTTTTTTTTTTAATAAAAAAATGTACATTTGATTTTTCTTAAAATTTTACCAGATGTTAAAAACGTAATTTTCGCTTTCGAAATTTTTTTTTGGAGATAAAATAATTTCTTTTTTGTAAAAAAAGGTGGCACATTTTTTTTTCAGTTTTTTTGATAAACAAAAAAACCATTGATTGAATTTTTTCCAAAAATATTCTAGTTTGATATCACAATATTTACTTACTTACTTAAGGTGGCGCTACAGTCCAGGGTGGACCTGGGCCTCAACCAACAAGCGTCACCAGCCAGCTCAGTCCCTAGCTAGCTGTCTCCAGTTTCGCACGCCAAGTTGGTTGAGGTCCTCTCCCACCTGGGTGCGCCACCTGAGTCGCGGTCTTCCTCTACTGCGCCGCCGTCCCTCGGGATTGGATTCGAAGACCTTCCGGGCTGGAGCGTTGATGTCCATCCGCTCTACATGACCTAGCCATCTAAGCCGTTGGACTTTAATTCTGCTAACTAGGTCAGTGTCGCTGTACAGCCCGTACAGTTCGTCGTTATATCTTCTCCTCCATTCTCCATCTATGTGTACGGGACCAAAAATAACCCGAAGAATTTTTTCTCGAAGCATCCTAAGACGCTCTCATCTTTCTTTGACAGGGTCCAGGCCTCAACGCCATAAATGAGAACCGGGAAAATGAGTGTCTTATAGATGGAGATGGTCATTTTACATGCCCGAGAGAGGACTTTACTTCTCAATTGCCTTCTAAGTCCAAAGAAGCAGCGATTTGCTAGAGTTATTCCTCGTTTGATTTCAGCGCTGGTGTCGTTGTTTGCATTAATAGCGGTGCCTAGGTAGACAAAGTCCTTAACTACCTCAAAGTTATAGCTGTCCATGGTGACGTTTTGTCCAAGACGTCGTCGTTCAGTGTCCTTTTTTGATGACAGCACATATTTGGTCTTGCCGTCATTGACCACTAAACCCATCTTCTTCGCTTCCGTCGCAATGCTCAAAAACGCTCCACTGACATCACGCTTTGATCTTCCAATTATGTCAATATCATCTGCGTATCCGAGTTATTGGATGGACGTTTGAAAGATTGTGCCTCTAGTGTTGACCATTGAGTTTTACACAATTCTTTAAATAACGAAGTTAAAAAAGTCGCTTGATAGTGCATCGCCTTGTCTAAAACCTTTTTTAACATCAAATTCATCGGTGAGATCTTTTCCGACCTTGATAGAGCAGCGTGCATTCTCCATCGTCATTCTGCACAAATGGATAAGTTTGACAGCTATGCCAAAACTTGACATTGCTCGGTAGAGCTTTTCCCTATAGATGCTGCCATACGCGGTTTTAAAATCGATAAAGAGATAGTGGGTATATATTTGAAGTTCCTGGGTTTTTTCCAAGATCTGCCGTAGAGTGAAAATTCGGTCGATAGTGGACTTTCCTGGTCTGAAGCCACACTGATAAGGACCAATCAGGTTGTTGACGAATGGCTTTAGACGTTCACATAATACGGCAGAGAGGATCTTATACGCAATGTTAAGGAGACTGATGCCTCTGTAGTTGGCGGATTTAAGAGGATCTCTTTTCTTATGTATCGGACACACTATGATGAGATTCCACTCATCGGGCATGCTTTCTTCCGACCATATTTTGCAGATGAGTTGGTGCATGCTCCCTAACCAAGTCATCGGCTGCTGCTTTGAATAGTTCGGCAGCGATGCCGTCAGCTCCAGCAGCTTTGTTTGACTTGAGTTTAGATATAGCTATCTTCACTTCGTCAAGGTCGGGTAGGCGGAATTGTTGATCTGCCTCGCCGAGGTTGAGTGGTTCTATCTCCCTTAAAGCGCAATTCGGTTCGTCATCGCCGTTATATAATTTGGAGAAGTGATCTTTCCATATTCTCAGCATCGACTGCGGTTCTACTACGATTTTCCCCTGATCGTCTTTACAGGTTTCGGTTCGTGGCTTGTACTCTTGGGAGGTTTTTTTAAAGTTTGGTAAAATTTACGAACCTCATTCCTGTTGTGACATTCCTCTATCTCCTCGATCGCGCGCTTCTCATGCTCTCTTGTCCGTTGTCGGAGGTGGTGTCGTGCATGCTGTATCTCCCGATTATGCCACCAAAGATGTCTTCTCTTCTAGCTTGACACAAGACACATTTTTTATAAAAGCAGGATTCGATTTTAAATTGAAAATCTTTAGGTATTAGGGAGCCAATTACCAATCACTGTCTTCCAATTGTGGAAGAAATGTAAAATATGTTAAACTATTGATATTTTAGCACAGCAAGGAATTGTGAAGATGCATTTAAATTTGTTTTTAATTTTTGTTAGATTTAATAAGCATTTTAAATAAGGCCTGTTTAACAAAAGTTTGCTGTAATTTTGTGGAACAGATTCTTTAGTTAGAAGAATTGTTTAAAAAGTTTAAAATAATTTTAATAAGACTTAAAATAAATAACTTTTTTAACCAGAGTTTAACCAGAAAACTATTTTCTTATTCTGTTACACTGTCACATTGCGTATTATAACGTAGCCCCATAAAAAAACAGTCTTAAGACGAAATAAAATTTTCACCGAGCTCGCATCTCAATAAGGCCATTGTTTTATTTTTTAATGACCCAATTACCATCATCGGCTTTTTAAGCATTGCTCTACAGTGTTTATTAAAAAGAAATCGGGTTTCAAAATTTATTTCTAGATACTTTTCTTCCGATCGTAATGGAATATCAACCATATTTAATTGTAGGCTTTATAGTTTGCTCTTTTTCACTTTTAGACAATTTCAAGTCAATTTTCATTTTTACTTGCGACATATAGAAACTATATGGCAAGTTTTGCATTCGTGCAAAATTTCGAACTCGAGATTTTAATCAAACAACCTCTACAACTACTGCTTACGTGTCGCTTCATAACTAAAATCCAAAACGCATAAAAGCCAGCCTGACTGTTAACAACACATGAAAAGCAATTTCTTGTACCTGTTCGTGTGCTCTTTTTCTTTTTAAACTTTAATGAAAGATATAAACTGAACGTAATAACTCCATGTTTGCCCTGAAAACTTGTAGAAAAGAAGTAATGTGGTTGGATTCTCGTAAATAACTTCTACATACCAATAACATTCCTTTATTATCATCATAAACATGTCTGTATCTATCTATCTGCATAAAGCTGAGCACGCCAATGAACCATTCTTTATTCTTTTTAGACACCTACCTAACTACACAACCAATAGGCGATCGGTTTACTATTTAAAGATACATGTTCTGCTTCTTTCTTATCTTCAAAAAAATTGTTTTCCATCCTGGTTCTTCTAATATGAAATTAAAATAAATCTATCCAAAGGAAAAAGCTATGAACGAAGTAGTTAAATACACAAACAATTGTGTTTCGTTAAGTATGGTTACAAGTATTTTTCATTTCCGGGATAAGTTGTGTCTTCTGATGAATTGTGCGTTTTTTTGACAAATCAAATGGCATTTATATCTTTGAAGACAAACTTATTTAAAAGGTATATTTTTAAATCTTATAAAGATACTTTTAACAGACTCTTTGCATACAGGAGCAAGTTCGTGTGACCCAGATGTGCATTTTATTTAAAATAATATACTTAAAGCTAAAGCCCATTCATTTTGTTACGACCTAAGATTGCTCTAGCGTTGCTTGCCAATATAAATGTGTCATCAGTATCGATGCTTGAGCAACACCTGAGTTCACTGGCAAAAATCTGAGTGTTCAGATCCTATAAAAATCGAAGTTAATCTTTTTGTTAAAAATCTTAAAATGAGCTTAATGAGCCACTTCATAAGGTTCCAACGAATAAGTTTTTTAATAATATTATGGTGCCAATTCGAATCAAAAGTTTCTTTAGGTCAACATCTAAGCTCTTAGTACACTTTTAATTTCTCAAATTCTGAATGACTTTATCCTGGAATAAGAAAATGGCGCTATGCTAAGTTTAAGTTGTTGAGAAGACTATCGATTTGTATATTAGATATGTTATCCTTGTGTGGCAACACAAGAAGAGATAAAGATACATGAAGACTTGATTGAAACTCTTGTCAATTTGTAAGCTTCTGTAAGTAAGTAAATTAACAAAATAAGAGAAAAAAGTCTTAAGACCTAGAGCCATTGAAAGATTGTTAACATAACGCGATATGGATTGAAGAAATAATGAAAAAGTCTAAATAAGAGCCCAATCCTGGAATAGTCGGTATAGGCTAAAGAAATACGGTTAAGTTTCAAGTATGAGACATTGTTGAACAATTGTTCAAAAGATAACCGTTACTGTTATGTACAATATCTCCCCATGTAGTGTGACGATCATTAAAATCTTAACCAATTATAGTGGCAAGGTTATCAAGTTCTCTAGTTAATGGGGGTCCCTCATTTGGTGGAATATAAATGCTTCCTATTAAAAAGCAGAAGTTTGAACCATTGGATGTAAGAAATTGCAGTCAAGTCAAACGAAAAATACATTTCCTTGAAAAAAGACAGTTACTCGTATAACTATACGCTTTATCAAATGAATTGCTGTTTCTCTGTAAGAGGCATTTCTTAACATATTAAAGCTTTCAAAAGATGGTTCATGGCTTTCGGAAACTCTATAGGAATGAAGAGTAATTCTTGTCATAAAAACTACTTCTCAAAAACACCATTTGGATTGAACATACAAACTATAGGCCCGTTCCATTTCTAAAATTCACAGTCACTAAGCCCTGATTTCATACGCGTTGAGTCTTAGTGGGAAAAAATGTTTCGTTTAAGTTTGATAAATTTAAGAAATCACCAAAAGAAAACAACAATGATTTTAGTTCAATCCTTGGGGTCTCAATAGACTAAGCGATTACTTTTATGCAGTATTGTTAGGTTTCGTAATTCGTCTAGGGTTTCCTTTTCATCACATTTGAATACAAACGTACTTGTTCTGTTCTGAACTTCTACACTCAAGTACATATTCTTTTCATGCAGTTTTATCGTGAAACTCTTGAATAAATCATTTCTAGTTCTTCTCATTCCCTGGAAATCAACGTTACAGGAATATTTTGTTTCAAGTAATGACTATAAGGCCGAAGAATCATACCACACAAAAAAAAGCTTCTTTTAATAAACTATGTTTATGTTCCCTCTTTGTTTGTTTAGGAAACCAAATCATAACTTATGTATATTTAAGAAACTGAATAAATCAGGTCTTGACCCAAGTGGCATGATGGAGTTTTGTTCTTCTTCCTCCCAAACAATATTTTCTCAAGAATATTATTTTGTATTTGAATATATTTTCTTTGAATTAGTTTTGGCATAGCAAATTTTTCATCTTTAGAAAATACCCACTATACGCACCGCACCGCACTCACAACAATCAAAGGAAAAAAAAGACAAAAAAAAAACAGAAATAGAATTAGTCCTTGGTCTTGTGTCCTTCGAATAGACAAAAGATATATCTGATCTGATAGTAATTTATGCGACCCAAAATGTTGTCAATTTTATGTACAAACATAATGTATTACGCCCCCAGCAGCATTATTTTAATTTTAAGTCACCAAATTCGAAGAGAATTTTAAGAACAAAAATAAAACACAAACTCTGTCTTTGTAAGCATTAAATAATCCTCAAAAAGGAAAAGGTCTTATTTTCAAAAAATAAAGTTGATCCTGTGCTGCGGTGAAGTTGATGAGATTAAAAATAAAGAAAAGGAAAGAAGAATTACTTACTACAGAGTGTTTTTGATAAGGACGAATAGACCAGCATATTTCTTATCCAAATACGAGTTCCCCAGGAACCTTTCAATAAATCAATCAAAAATAAATTCCAAGGCCAAATGTGGCTAAAAGCAAAAAAGAGGTATCATGTCCTTAAAGCCCTACATTTGAATGAAGATATCATATAAATTATTATGGGGGAAAAAAGGAGCATAAATCGATTTATCATCAGCATAACTTTTTGGAACACATATAATTTTCACTGATGATCCTCTTATGGACATTGCGGAAGCGGATTCCAACATTTGCTCAATTAAATCAAATCCGATTACAGGACATGGGATATTTTTTCATAATTTTCTTTTTCGTTTTGTTGTTTTTGTTTTTCCTTCTCTTTTTTCTGAATGAAAAATGTTTTCCTTTAGCCATCAGAACAAGAGAGAAAATGCAAATTACTGGCTGTGATAACATGACAAAGGTGGTCAGTGAACGAAGTACACACACATGACACACAGGACACACAATCCTGTCCTGATGCATGTCAGCAGCTCCTCCAGGATGGTGTTGACATTGGCAGGGCATTTTCACTTTTCTACAAAGGACAACATGTGCTCACGGAAATGTGGTGTGTTTACATAGAATTATTATAAAATATATGCAGTGGAAAATGGAATCCTTTTTGCATGCAATTGAGGATAGTGGCTGGCAGTGAGTAGAGTCCACCATCGCAGATATAGGTAACACGTGTGGCAAAGCTCAATTTTACATGGTTTAAGGAGAAAAGGATATAGATACTATAATATCATCGTTCAGTCTGTTTGTGTATACAAAGATTTACCATATATATATATTTTCGTGCTATAAAAAACATAGCTAATGGAAGTTGTCCGGTTTCGTCCTTTTAGGGATTTTAATTTTTTTCTGTTTTACTTTTTGATACAAGAGGGTGGTATTTTATTTTTTTAATTTAAATTTTTCTTTTTATCATTTTGTCGTATTTAATAGCTTTGGGTTCTTATAAGGGAACTCATTTTTGGATTAAACACAATTTTTGAAATGGGAAAAACGTGTCAGACAAGTGGTGGTAAGACATCTTTATAGTTACATGGAAAATAAAAATTCATTATTTTCTTTATCAAGAATATCTTCTTATGAAAATTGTCAATATTTGTGTGTAAGGGTTTGTGTAGTAAAAACCCTTTTTACCTTACATAAGAACAAAATTTCAAATTCAAAGTTAAAATATTACAATATTTTTGTATTGGTATTAACACATTTCCCAGTGTTTTGAAATACCCATTTAAGAAAGTTCTATTCATAGAATTTCAATTATTAAAAAAACGAATGACAATTTACGATGATTTTTATTACCATTATCATTAACAGTTTGCTTATTTATTTATTATCGACATTTTTACCGACAATGTTTTAAAATGTCGGTTTTATATAGTTTCAGTTCACATTTCAACAAAAAATGAAGTTAAAATTTTTTTAACTTCCCATAGGAAGTTATTGTAATGGGTCCGATTTGTCAAATTGAAAATATTGACATTTCTCGACGTTTCAGGGTCCCTAGAGTCGAAATAAAAGATTTTTAGAAAGATGTCTGTGCGTGCGTTTGTACGTACGTTTGTACGTCCGTACGTTTGCGACGTTTTTTTCGTCGTCCATAGCTCAAGAACCAGAAAAGATATCAACTTCAAATAAATTTTGTTATACAGATAATAAGGCAGAAAGATGCAGAAAGGGCTCTCAAGAAAATTGCGTGGGTGGTTTTTTTACCATAGCAGTTTAAAAAAAAGGTGAAAATGTTGGTTAACCCTAAATATCTTACGAACCAAAAACGATAGAGACTTGAATTTAATTTTATATAATAAACTGTAACGTGATCTCAAAGAAATATATTTTTTGAAAAAAATCTATCTAACGGTGTTTTTTTCTAAATCAAAAAAACTGAAAAAAAAATTTGTCACCTCCTAAATTTAACGACTAACATATGATTTCATCTCCGAAACAATTTTGAGCAACGGAGAATAAAGTTTTTGAAATCTGATAAAATTTTGAGAAAAATCGAATTGACAGTTTTTTTTATAAAAAATAAAAACCCAAAAAAAAATTAATAAAAGTTGGTAAAAATTGATTTTCGACTCAAATATCTTTTCAAAACTTTGAGATATTGGCTTAAATTTATTTTTATCTTTCAAAAAATATTGTTGTCAACATTCAGTAAAATTTTGAACAAAATCGAATTGACAGTTTTTTTTTGTAAAAAATTAAAAACCGAACAAAAATTAACAAAAGTTGGTAAAAATTGAATATGGATTCAAATATCTTTTCAAAAACTTGAAAGTTAGACTTCAAACTTATTTTATCTTATAAGAAATATTGTTTTAAGCATTCTGAAAGATGTTGAGAAAAATCGAATTGACAGTTTTTTTTACAAAAAATAAAAACCTTAAAAAAAAATTTATAAAAGTTCGTAAAAATTGATTTTCGACTCAAATATCTTATCGAAAATTGTAGATATTGTCTTTTAACTACTTTTATCTTTCAAAAAATATTGTTGTTAACATTTAGTAAAATTTTGAAAAAAATCTAATTGACAGTTTTGTACAAAAAATTAAACACCTAAAAAAATTTTACAAAAGTTGGTAAAAATTGATTTTCGACTCAAATATCTTTTTAAAACTATGAAATGTTGGCTTCAAACTAATTTTATCTTATAAGAAATATTGTTTTCAACATTCGATAGAATTTTGAAGAAAATCGAATTGACGGTTTTTTTACAAAAAATAAAACTCTAAAAAAAAAAACAATACTAAAACTTGGTAAAAATTTATTTTCGGCTTAAATAGCTTTTCAAAAATTAAAAATATTGGCTTGAAACTTATTTTATTTCACAGAAAATATTGTTTTCAATATTCAGTAATTTTTATATTAAAATTCAATAGTCCGTTTTTCATAAAAAATAAAATCTACAAAAAATAGTACTCAAATTTGGTAAAAATTGGTATATATAGACAAACTTTTAAGCAAGACGAATTGACAGACGGGATGGGAAGTTATCAGTGTTGGCCGCATCCCAGCCCCTTTTTTTATTTTGACATTGTTTGGAAAATTTGTACTCTTCTCAGCTATATCATGAAATTTTGGTAAATTGGAAATTTAGTTCGAAAAAGTAGTTTTCAAAAAAATAGTATCAATTTGAAAATAGATACTTGGGTACCAAAAATTTGCACCTTTTTTAAAGACGTTTGACTAAATCCAAATTTGCAAAGTGGAAAACATTGAATTGAAAAGCTTTCTGCTCAAATTTTCTGAGTGCAGTTTTTTTTTTCAAAAAGAATTTTGTAAAACAAAGTATTAGTATATTTTGTTTGGCCAAACAAAAAACTTTGCAAATTATATTTGGAATTTTGAAAAGCTTTTCAAAAATATGCAAAGCAGAATTGTTATTAACTTATAAGAGTTTTTTTTAAGTTGTTGAATAAGGTGATGCAACAGTCCTTACAGAACTAGGGCCTAGTGATTTGCAACTCTTAAAACCCATGACAAAACACTTTTAGGTGGCACAGGGAGGGATTGAACCCTCTCACATGACAGCCCTACGCACGAACTAACATGCCACTGGTGCTATTAATACCAGTTGGATGCGACCCACACTGACTACTTTTTATCCCGTTTGTCGATTTTTCTTGCCTAAAAAGTTTGACAGTAAAATAATCAATTTATTTCAAAATCTATTTTTGTAAACCAGATTTTTAGTCGAAATACAATATTTACCAATTTTAGTAGCATTTCTTAAAAGTTTTTATTTTTGATATTTTATTTCTTATTGATTAAAGTCAATATCTTTTATTGTTCACGAGATATCAAGTACCGAACACCGATTTTTACCAATTCTGCGTACTAATTTTTGTAAGTTTTAATTTCCTATGAAAAACTGACTGTTGGATTTTTATAAAAAGTTTACTGAAAGTCGAAAACAATATTTTCTGTGTGATAAAATTTGTTTAAAACCACAATTTTTAATTTTTGAAAAGATATTTGAGTCGAAAGTCAATTTGTAGAATGTTTTGGTATTGTTTTTGTTTGGCTTTTTATTTTTTGTAAAAAAAAACTGTCAATTAGATTTTTCTTAAAATTTTACCAGATGTTAAATACGTTATTCTTTTTTGCACAACATTATTTTGGAAATAGAAACATTTTTTGTTCGTAAAATTTTCATACGGACGGACGTACACACGGAAGCACAGACATCTCTCTAAAAATCTTTTATTTCAGCTCTAGGGAACTTGAAACGTCGAAAAATGTCAAAACTTTCAATTCGACAAATCAGACCCTTTACAATATTTTCCTATGGGAAGAAGGTTGGTAAAAATGGCGATCTCAAGGCAACCTAGCCTGAGATCCAATTAGCGCTGTAGTGCGCCGTTTTGATACCAAAAACTCGTTTGACTATGGAAAGTTAATAATCAGAACGTTAGCTGCTATTTAACATGATGTCCACAATTCTCAAAAAAATAATAATTTAAATAAAATTGCTTTCACAAAACATATTCTTAATATTTCAAGATGTAAGATTAAATCTAATTTTCTTCAGGGCAAACATATAAACTTAATATCGCTGGTAAAAACAAAAATTACAAAATGAGAATCTTAACAGAACCTCCCCTTCATGTCCTTATGTATGTATGAACATATTCTGACCATAACATCCGGAATTAATTATAAATGAAATTCTTGGCTCCAAAATGATTTCCTTGAAAAATAATGAAAACTTTACAATACCCTTGTGCATGTGTTTATAATGCAGAGTCAGTCGGTCTTGAGCTTCCTTGAACACAATTTTGCAGAGAATATTTTATACCACTTGAATTAATTTAAGATTTTCAATTTTAACATAATGACACGTAAACATAGATATAGTTAAACTTTAATACTCACGATGACGTTGCTCAACTTTATTGCGTAGTATTATTAGAAAAAGAAAACAGCAGGACGAAAACATGCGACTACATTTAAGGATTTTATTGCCTTTCACTAACATCGTTTAATTTAAAAAAGAAAATTAAACATAGATATAGATTTAATCCTAGGAAAAATGTATGATTGAGTTATAAGAGCTTAAAATTGCAAAGGAAAGAAAAATCAAACGAATCCTTTTTGAAATTTCTTAATCGGAAAAAGTATAAGAAATATCCTTTGATTCGTTTCCTTCCTTTGATAAATTGAATGATTTTTTAGCTTTGAGTTTTATGCACGAACGTTGTTTTTTTTTAAATTGAAATTTCATGTTTATTTCTTTAATATTTTTTTATTGTATATTCAACAATTTAATGTGGATGTTTATTTGATTTG
Organism: Eupeodes corollae; assembly: GCF_945859685.1. Taxonomy (NCBI): domain Eukaryota; kingdom Metazoa; phylum Arthropoda; class Insecta; order Diptera; family Syrphidae; genus Eupeodes; species Eupeodes corollae. The sequence continues at coordinate 17,352,029 of NC_079147.1, read as the reverse complement.
ATAACGCGATAGCAAAGTAGAAGAAGATTTGCTTGCTTATTCAGTGCAAGAAGAGTGCCATCGCCACTGGAGGCTCTCGTTTTTCAAATGCCTGATGTCCTACAGAGCTGTGTACATTCAGGATCGAGAGAAAAGCAGCCATGCGGATCATCAGAAGGATACCTTCTTCCGGGAATGGCTGTATGCATATTTCCATCAGGATAGAGCCACGTCAATTAAAATCACATTTGCCATAGCTTGATGTTGGAGCTGAAGCTGAAGCCATGGATGAAGGAAAATAATACAAGTATTTATCATTTCTAAAGAAAATATTTGAAATGCCATCCTGCAGAGAAGCCACATCTAGGCGCATATATGTATCATAAGCTCGCAGGATGAATGAATGGATGGATGGATGGATAGATGGATGTGGATGCCATTTAAATAAATCGCGTGTTTAATAATTCATTTTTCTCTGCCGCTTGCGTAGCGTCGTCGTCATCGGGTAGTGGAAGATCCTTAATGGTAGCGCGTGTGTTTGCCTTTTTCCAATGAAAGAGTGTTTAACCACTGAATTAAAGATGCGTAGTAAAAACAGATAAGAGTATAAAATAAAGGCATCCAATTACCTTCATTTCAGAAAAAAATACCATCATCACCTTCAGAACCACCACCGTACTGCCTTGAAAGATGGTCTATGAAAAACGTGGTGTTATTTCAAAGGCATTTTCTCAAATAAAATCACACCTCAAAACATCATGTGATATCTTTAAATAATCAAATAAAATAAAAACATTGGTTTTACTTGTACTGAATGTCGGTATTCAGTTAAAGAAGAAATTTTGTATCTAATTTAACTGCTTTTTGGGAAGAATGAGGAAATGATGGTAACCTTTTACCACACAGCATTGCTTTTGAAGTTGAAATAAAATTCAGTCGTTTACAAAAATGTTGTCATGGAATTTAAAAGATTTCCATTATAACAATTTTAAAAATGAAAACATTTAATTGTGGTTAGTATAAAATTAAATGGACAGTGTGAGTAGTTTTTAGAAATTCTATTTATATCTCAGAATGTGTGGGCTTGAAAAGAGGGTTGATTAAAGAAAGTTTTTTATTTTCTGAAAGTCGTTTGAATTCATTAAAGAATTTGAAATGAAATTGAGTTCTCAAAAAGTTCTACTACGTCACAAAATTTCATTACCTAAAGAGACTTAAAATAATTTTTCTTTATTCTTCTAATTTTCCGTTTAATAAGGGATTTTAATTCTTACGTCCAGAAACATCTTCCTGAAACTTAAAGATACCTTACAGAATTAATGTTATCTCATAGGAGATGGGCAATATTAAATGTTGTTTCGCTATATTTATACATTTTCTAAGAATAGTGTTTGTAATTTAAAAATAATGTATTACTTTGAAGAAATTTAAAAGATTTATATGCAGATACGTAGGTTTAAGGATGATTCACATTTTACATTAAAGTAAGTTTTTCATCGCGATTGTATTTGAAAAACTACTTAACTCCAACGCACCTTTTCCTTTGCTTATATAATAAAACGGTGAAAATACACAATTCTTGGTACTTATAATATTCATTTTTAAAATCAGAATAATATTTAAAGTTTGTTATTCATTTTGAGGTTTCAAAAGTAAACCTATTTTGTTTATCATATTTCTTTTTTCATAAAGTTGGAAAGTAGCTTCGACATTTTTGAAGAAGTAAGGTCCAATCACACCTCCAGAGTCCAGAGCAAAGAGAGCACCAAAGAGTGACTTTTTATGGATGTATTGGCATCTCTGCAATTACCTGAGGATTCTGAGAATCCCAAATACGACAATTTTGTTTATTAAAAAAAACCACCGAATGAGAAATGTCCAAAATACGTTATAATGTGCCGTAAGATAATCCTAATTCCTGAGAACGACAAGGGATCCACACATCTTCGGCGGCGATTTAACTTAAAGCAGAGATATTTTCCTTACAATATCTGCAACTCATCGAGTCCCTCCAAATTTCTTCGCAATTTTTACAATTGCTTGCGTAGTTAGAAGATTATGTAAACCATAATCATCTCATAAAGCATGATGTGAGGCTTTGGCAGAATCACCATTTTTGTAATAGGTTTAAACAATTTGTATGCATTGCGAGATAATTAAGCGATCCGTTTTCGTAAATTTCAAACTTTCAATTGAAAATAAAAATTGGTTTAACAACTTAGTTTGACAGAAGTCGATTACTCTATACTTTTGATACCGCAAAATGGGTAACCCGTTATTATGTAGAATAAAAAGATTTAAATGAATGTAAACAAAATAGTGTAAAGAAAAGGTTATATTTTCAAATTTTCAAGAAAGCCCCTAGACAGCCGATGTGGGTTTAGAAATTTGGGATAAGAAGAAATACATATTCATAAACTTCACTGTTTTTCTATCCTTGAAAAAATGATATGAAGAAATCATGTTTTTTTGTAATTAAATATTTTAAACAAGTTCATGGTAAGAAAATAGCTTTGTATATAATATCTGCGTTCGCAAACGATTTTAGAATCAAAAAAGGGGCTGGGATGTGACCCACTTTGGATAACTTCCCATCCCGTCTGTCGATTTGTCTTGTTTAATAGTTTGTTGGTTTTCGTGTTGGGTTAAAAAAGTTGTCAGTTAAATTATTCTTACAAATTTCAAAATTACCAACAATACTTTTCATATCAAGAGGTACGAGTAGTTTAGCTTTATCTATTTTCGTTTAATAGATCTTTAGTCAAAAACAAATTTTTACCAATTTAATTAGCATTTCTTAAATTTTTACAAATTGTATGAATGAAATTAATTTGAGAGATATCAAGAACCAAACATCAATTTTACCAAAATTGCCTTCTTTTTTTGTAGAGTTTATTTTTTATGAAAAAATGGACGTTTGATTTTGTATAAAACTACTTAACATCGAAAACAATATTTTCTGTTAAATAAAAAAGTTTGAAGATAATATTTTAATTTTTGAAAAGCTATTTGAGTCGAAGGTAAATTTTTACCAACATTTTGTATTGTTTTTTTGTTAGGTTTTTATTGTTTGTAAAAAAACTATCAATTAGTTTTTTTTTTAATTTTATTAAATGTTGACAATAATATTTTTTAGAAGATAAAAGTAGTTTAAAGTTAACGTCTTAAAGTTTTGAAAAGATATTTGAGTCAAAAATCAATTCTTAAAAACTTTTATTCATTTTTTCAGGTTTTTATATTTTGGAAGAAAATTGTCAATAAGTTCGTTTTTTTTTGGTATTCCATAGCACAGTGAGAAATTTCCAATAAAACGATGCGTAGTAGCCAGATTTTTGTATTTAAAAATTGGTTATTTGGTCGGGATAATAATAAAAAAACACACACAAATAGAAGGAAGTTGTGTGAACATCAAATGTTAAATTAACTTAGCAAAAAAACTAACAAAAGCTAATAAAATCGATAATTTTCAATAAGAAATGGTAAGGAAACATCGTGAAATTGAGATTCTATAAAAAAAAGTTAATTTGTCAATTGCTTCAAGGAGTTGGTTTGTTCGTAGACTGCTACATTAACATATGATGTTGAAGCGAGCTTGAAGCTAGCCTCAATTCTTTATATACCTGAACCGAGTTGAAATGAGCTTGATTCGCCTCGAATTAGGTCAGTGACCGAAGTCGCGTCAAAATTTGCGAGAAATAAACCTGTGTGGAGCAGTTGGTTTTACATATAATGTCTATTTATTTTCATGTTTGTGAACAAAAATATAGTACTGGTTTAATCAAATTAAAAAAGAAAAAATTGCACATGGAGTAGTAAGCATATTCTTATATGGTGCTGAATTATTCAGTTTTTCATTATTTAACACGAATAAAATTATCTCACTTGCTCTTCATAAGAAACATCGAAACACCATTTGCATTTTAGAAAGTGTTGTTAAACTCAATCATTTTTAAATCTTCTTGTGCAGTGGAAACAACCATGAAGATTTAAACTGAGATAAACCTTTGGTGGAAACATAGCAAAACATAAATGTCTTTTCTATTGTTTTCTCTTTGCTAAATAAGGCCATTAGTCCATTTTGCACTTACAAAACTAAATAATATCAACAGCAATAGATTGATTTTTTTCCTCAATGGAAAACACACATGATTCCAAATGCACAACTACTCAACGAACACAGCAATGGAGATACAAATGCAATATCAATCGTAGCAACATTTGAGAACGAAATAACATAAGATCCATTCGAGAATAGTATAAATGTCAAAAACCCATGCATAGTAAGATTCCACTTTAACTTTCGGTATTATTCATGCTGTGGATATTGTTTTTGTTGTTCGTGTAAAATCCTCGTATACTATGGATAGATTTTCCAACAAAACACGGGTAATTTGATTTTTATCAAAATCTGTCTGAATGTGGAAAACAATTTTTTTTTATAAGTTAAAATTAGTTCGAAGCCCTAGTTTCAAATTTTTGAAGAGATATTAGCGTCGCTTTGTTGTCCATAGCTCAAGGACCAGAAGAGATATCGACTTCAAATAATTTTGCTAAACAGATAATAATGCAGAAAGATGCAGAAAGGCTCTTAAGAAAATTGCGTGGTTAGTTTATTTACCATATTAAAAAAAAGGTGAAAATGTTGGTTAACCCTAAATATCTCATGAACCTATAACGCTAGAGTCATGATTTAAACTGTATATAGTATATTATAACGTGATATAAAAACAGCATATTTTTGGAAAAAAAAATCAACTAACGGTTTTTTATAAACAAAAAAAATTAAAAAAATATTTGTCACCTCGAAAATTGTACGTATAAAATGACTTCATCTCTTAAACTATTTTATGCAACGAAAAATAACGTTTTTATATCTGCTTAAATGTTTAACAAAAACAAAGTGAAAGTTTTTTTTATAAAATTGACAGGTAGAAAATTAACTATTCCATAAAATAAAAAGAGGCTGGAATGCCACATAACTTATAACTTTTCATTGCGTCTATAAATTTGTCTTTCTTCATAGGTTTGTAGGTGTTCGTGTTTTGTTAAAAAAACGTTGTCAATTGAACTATTTTAAATGAAATAAAAATTATCAACAATAGTCTCTATATCATGCATTACTTCTTGTTCGGCATCGAGTGTGGCCTCAAGGAGTTCTCTGATGCGTTCCAGTTAAGCAGAACCTAAATCCCTCTCCAGTTTTCCCACTTGGTAAGATCACCTTGTTTTTGGGAGCTGATCCCTTCTTCCAATCATCGGGGAAGCTTTTAGTGGTCCTTCGTTTGTGAGCGGAAGAAGCAGTTCATTTGAAGACGTTGGCGCTGTTTGTAAAAGGTATGTACGAATTCCATCGAGTCCTAGCGCTTTGTTGTTCCTAAGTGCTTACTTGCAGCAACGATCTTATCTTTACTGGGAGGTGCGGTACGGATTCGGAGATTTGTTTGTTCGATGGCTTCAGAAGACATCGGCTACACGTTGTTTTCGAACACTCCGATTTAAGACCGAGAAATAGTGTTATTTCCACCTTCTAACTTGTTCATCCACCAAACTTTGCAAATCACCGTTTACTACTTTCACCAGGTATTGCTTTGAGTTGTATGCACTGGTCAGCTTTTTGGTTATTCTTTAAACGGTCCTGCTGTCGCATCTGCTTGCAGCCGCTTCTGTTTGTCACCGCACACACTAGGGTGAGCTTTTCTCTTTTTCATGTGGTACGAGGACTCCATCTCATTTCTTTCTTCCTCTTGTGCAGCAGTTTTTCGAACCCTTACCTTATTGCGTTCATTGCTCCGTGCCCAAGATTCTTCTGAAAGCCAGGTGTTGTTGCTTCTTTTATTCCGACCGTCTGCCAGCACCTGAAATGAAAATATTTTGCACAGCATTCCAATAGTGTTCGATGTCGTTATGTACTGCGCTACTGATTATTCTAATTTCGTGAGACAGGTGGTCTCTCAATTGTTGGCGGGTCGTGGAATCCTTTAGTCTAGCGATGCTGAATTTAGAGGCTCGTGTTATTGCGTTGGATATTCGAATTGTAGCCACGGGCCAGTCTAATGTTAGCAGCTCTTCTGTTTCGAACACCCAAGAGATTGCTTCTTAAGCGTCGACTAATCGTGTTGTAAACAATCATATCAACTGGTGCAATATGAAATAATTAGCCCTAAATTTATCCAAATGTCAATGTTTTTCGTTTACCCGTCGTTTGTTACCTATCGTTTACGATTGCAATTTGCAAAATTATGCCCTTGATAGAGTTTCTATTAAAAAAGACTTTGTAGTCATTTTTGATTACAAGCTAAGCTTTGTTCAGCATACAGAATTCATGGTAAACAAAGCCAACTCTATGTTGGGTTGTATTATTCGTAATTTGTTTGGTCTTAAGGACCCCTACACATGGAATATGTTAGATCAATCCTGGAATCCTCATTACAATGTTCATATTAGAGGAATAGGAAATGTCAAGAAAAAAATGTACAAGATTTGTAGTATACACAAATTAGGCTGGAACAATGAAACGCCTTCGTATAACGTTAGATGTCAACTTGTTGGTATGCAGACATTAGAAAACCGCCGTAAGATGTTTGCCATAAATTATGTCAATGATATTTTATCATATCATATTGATTTTCCTTATTTATTATCGCTAATTAATCTTCACGCTCCGTCTAGAGAACTAAGAATTTATTCGAACCTTATTCCGGGAAAACCTTCATAGAGTAAATTATGCGTTTAATGAACCCATAACTCGCAGTGTTAGGGAGATTAAGAATGTATCACATAATATAGATTTTAATTTTCATTTGAGTAGAAACTCAGTCAAAAATATGTTAAAGTTGTATTCTTTAACAAAATAAATAATTGGATATTTTTTGTACATAGCTTAAATTTTATAATAATTTAATGAATATTTAAAAAATTTCGTTAGTCTATTTGAGATTGTAAACTCTTATTGATATTAAATAAATAAATAAATTCTAATTGTGAGAAACTTGAATAGTAGCCTCAATTTTTGATGAGATTCTTCAATATTACAAATGTTTTTAAATGTTTATAATTACAAATTTTATTTAAGCTTAGAAATAATTATATTTATTAGCTCAGATGCAAATATGTACATAACCTCTCAATCGGTTTTTAGGATTTCAATTCCTAATCTTAATATCAAAGTAAGTATTTTATTAACATGGGATCCATCGCCGAAGCCACTTTAAGTTATTTTTTCAGCTTTACGGGAACAAAAATGTGCAAAGCTATAAATCTCTTTGCCCTTTTTTTTATCAAATTTAAATGACGTAGATGAAGATGTTCATCAATGCTATGACTCGCAGGCATTTGATTTTGGTAATTTAAGTCTTCATAACAAATTTTTTCTATTAAAAATTGCATTGCACATGGGTCTTTCTGAGGTTCTAATTCAATTCAGAGGTGAATTCATTTTTATGGACTGTTTTTTTGTTTTTAATTCACAAGCACTCAAGGGGTAATTACTCTCCTTTATATGTTTATATTTAAACACAGTGCGAGAGTTAGGAAAATAGGAAAGGAAAGGATTTAGGGAGATATCGGTGCACATTGGTTTTAAAGTTCCCAACATCAAAATGGGAGGGAAAAATAGGGTTCGCCAAAGTATTCCACATTCTCGATGTGCGATTTAAGAAATAATCTCTATACTTGACAGAACGCCCAAAATTGAGCTTATGGGTAAACTGATAAGAATTAGTACAAGTGCGAGTATTACAGCTGAATTGTTTAAGGGGGGAATGCAACTGGCTAACTGATGGTGAGTTACGCTTTAACGACTGAAAACAGCTTTGAGTTTTCGAATTCTATACGGTTTTTGATTCCCTATTGGACAATGCTCTCAAGATCAGAATTTAATGAGCTTATCATACGATGCCGTTGAAGTTCCACATACGAAGGACAAGGATGTGAATCTATAAACGAGTATGAGAAGCTGAGGGTACTGTCGTCGGCAAAACAGTTTAATGGATCAGACGTGACAGACAAAAGATCGTTTATGAATATAGGGAAGAGAGTCGGAGACAAAACGGAGCCCTGGGGCACAGCAGCTTTTATTTTGTGAATATCAGATTTGAACCCGTCCAAAACTACTTGAATTGAGCGGTCCGAAAGGTAATTTCTAATAGAACGAAGAAGAGATTCATCAATACCAAAAGGTAGTATTTTCGATAAGATTGCTTGGTGCCAAACTCTATCAAATGCTTTTGAAATATCAAGTGCAATAATCTTACTTTCTCCAAAACGATGTCAAGATTTGTTCCACTGTTCGGTGAGATGAACCATGAGATCACCAGTGGACCTATTGCTACGAAAGCCATCCTGTCGGTCATTAAGAAGCTACTGTTCTTCAAAATATTTTTTAAGCTGAAAATTAATCGGCGTTTCCATGACCTTAGAAAGAAGGGACGTAAGTGCAATTGGATAGTTTGAGGGAGAGGAGGATTCGCCGTTTTTAGGGACAGGCTGGACAAATTCAATTTTCCATCCACTCGGGAAGAGACCTGTAGAATAGGACAGATGGAAAAGCTAACGCAATGGTTTTGCCAGCGTTGAAGAACACCTCTTCAGAAGAATAGGGGGAATACTATCCGGGTCAGCGGATTTGTGTATGTCAAAGTCTTTCAGTACTCTTTCGACTGCATGAGTTCGAAAGAAGATTCGTCCCATAGAATCATTAACGCTCTCAAGAACAGGACCCATGACACTATCCGGTAGAATCGAATTAACAGCAAAATGTGCTGCAAGCAAATTGGCTTTATCAATCGAACTTACATAGAGAGTGTCATTGTGGACGAGTGTTGGAACAGAGGATGATGTGGTGTTTCGTACGTTTTTTACAAATGACCAGAAATGTTTACTAACTTTGGGGCATTGTAGTATTTTTTGCCCTAATTTCTGATCATGCAACAATTTGGTTTGTCGAATATAACCATAACAGGCCTTTCTAGCTTGTTTGAACTTATTCCGGTTTTCCTCAGTCGGAAACCTTTAAAACAACGGAAACTTGTACCTCTGAACCTAATAACCTCTTTACAGCTCGAATCAAACCATGAGTTCTCTTTGGGTTTAATAGATTTCCCCCTATCCGCGATAAAATTTCTCATTCCACAAAGAATTAAATTTGTTACCATATCTGCGCTGGAATCCACGGCACTATCGATAAAGCATAGTGACCAGTTAAAGTTTCTGAAGAATTCATTGAGACCGTCCCAGTTGGCTTTCTCATATTGCCGCGGTTTTCAAAGGAGTTTTTTCTTTAGCTGGGTTTTTTTTGACATGAGGATTTTGCAGATTCGATACAATGGTCTGATGTTCCTAGAGGCGGTAATAAACTGATTGTGTATTTTTTAGGGTCAGAGTTAAGAAACAAATCTAAGGTGTTGGTAGATTGACCTGCAACGTCAGGGATTCGAGTTGGCTCATCGACAAACCTTCCTTCGGGTGTTGACTGGCCAGAATAACGAAGCCAAGAAGAATTGTGTACATTGAAATCTCCCGCAATGACGATTTCAGTGTGAGGATAATGGGAAACAATTCTTTGAATGGAGTCAAACAGAGCATCAAATTCGTTTCTGTCCAGATTTGGACTTCGATATAAAAAACATGCGTGGAGGATGTGCTTATTTACAGTAAATTTCAACCACATGAAATCGAAGTTTGTGTTAGAGCACAAACCAAATTGTGGCTGAAGTTGGTACGCAACATCGTTTCTTATATACACGGCTAATTCATGATACGGAAAAAATAATGGCACTAAGTTATACCCATTTAGATTAAATTCCGAATTATCGGAATCTTAACCTATTTGAATTTAACTCTATTATTTAAATGTTTTTCTATACATTTTTTGAATTAAGACTTCATTATGCTTAATATATGCCAGCATTTAATTGGTATAGGAATACGATCCAACTAAAACTATAATACAATGTACATAATTTATAATTTTATGTAAATAAATATACTATTAAAAGAGTATGCAAGCAGTTCTATACCCTTGAATTTCAATCCGTAGAACTTCTAGAAACAAAAACACAACACAATACTAAAATCAATACTATCTTGAAATGGGAACAGTCGAACTGTTTGTTCCGAACACCAATTATTTTAATAAATATGATTTAAAATCATGAAAATAATATTTTTATTTTTAAAATCATTAAATGAAAATAAAAATAAAAATGAACCAGCATAGTGTTCAAATATGCGTTTCGCCCCGGTGCAATGGTTGGGCTCATCAGAAGATGACCATTGCACTTTGTCTTGACGCATATTTTCTCGAATAAATCGAGATTCCATATAATATGAGCTACAAAGAGCTACTGCGAATTATATGGTTGCTACAAGTCTTCATAGAAGATAAATTGTAGCTGTTTTTATTTCCTTGCTAAGGGATTTAAGAAGATGAAATGGGAACAGTCGAACTGTTTGTTCCGAACACCAATTATTTTAATAAATATGATTTAAAATCATGAAAATAATATTTTTATTTTTAAAATCATTAAATGAAAATAAAAATAAAAATGAACCAGCATAGTGTTCAAATATGCGTTTCGCCCCGGTGCAATGGTTGGGCTCATCAGAAGATGACCATTGCACTTTGTCTTGACGCATATTTTCTCGAATAAATCGAGATTCCATATAATATGAGCTACAAAGAGCTACTGCGAATTATATGGTTGCTACAAGTCTTCATAGAAGATAAATTGTAGCTGTTTTTATTTCCTTGCTAAGGGATTTAAGAAGATGAAATGGGAACAGTCGAACTGTTTGTTCCGAACACCAATTATTTTAATAAATATGATTTAAAATCATGAAAATAATATTTTTATTTTTAAAATCATTAAATGAAAATAAAAATAAAAATGAACCAGCATAGTGTTCAAATATGCGTTTCGCCCCGGTGCAATGGTTGGGCTCATCAGAAGATGACCATTGCACTTTGTCTTGACGCATATTTTCTCGAATAAATCGAGATTCCATATAATATGAGCTACAAAGAGCTACTGCGAATTATATGGTTGCTACAAGTCTTCATAGAAGATAAATTGTAGCTGTTTTTATTTCCTTGCTAAGGGATTTAAGAAGATGAAATGGGAACAGTCGAACTGTTTGTTCCGAACACCAATTATTTTAATAAATATGATTTAAAATCATGAAAATAATATTTTTATTTTTAAAATCATTAAATGAAAATAAAAATAAAAATGAACCAGCATAGTGTTCAAATATGCGTTTCGCCCCGGTGCAATGGTTGGGCTCATCAGAAGATGACCATTGCACTTTGTCTTGACGCATATTTTCTCGAATAAATCGAGATTCCATATAATATGAGCTACAAAGAGCTACTGCGAATTATATGGTTGCTACAAGTCTTCATAGAAGATAAATTGTAGCTGTTTTTATTTCCTTGCTAAGGGATTTAAGAAGATGAAATGGGAACAGTCGAACTGTTTGTTCCGAACACCAATTATTTTAATAAATATGATTTAAAATCATGAAAATAATATTTTTATTTTTAAAATCATTAAATGAAAATAAAAATAAAAATGAACCAGCATAGTGTTCAAATATGCGTTTCGCCCCGGTGCAATGGTTGGGCTCATCAGAAGATGACCATTGCACTTTGTCTTGACGCATATTTTCTCGAATAAATCGAGATTCCATATAATATGAGCTACAAAGAGCTACTGCGAATTATATGGTTGCTACAAGTCTTCATAGAAGATAGCTCATATTATATGGAATCTCGATTTATTCGAGAAAATATGCGTCAAGACAAAGTGCAATGGTCATCTTCTGATGAGCCCAACCATTGCACCGGGGCGAAACGCATATTTGAACACTATGCTGTTTCATTTTTATTTTTATTTTCATTTAATGATTTTAAAAATAAAAATATTATTTTCATGATTTTAAATCATATTTATTACAATACTATCTTTCTTGAAATATTCTACCACATCTATCGATAAATTATTATCATATTTTCTTTTCCAAGAACAAACCCACAATTATTCTGATAAGGGACTTTTGTTCTTGATTTAAAATGGAATTAATTTAATTAGACCTGAGTTCCACTATTTATTCCACAAATTACTTGTTCTTAAAATAATAAAACACCATCTTACCACAAATAAAAACGAAATTAATATTAAAATTATCAAAAAAGTACGTATACGCCTAAGTGTGTCCTCCATGTAATGTGTGTCATATATCCAAAAAGAAAAAGACATGACTGTGTTGCATATATTAAACTTAGCAAAATAATTGATAAAATATAATAAAATAAGTCGGAGGTCTTAAATCAATTACTTTTAAATGTCAAGTTTTATACTATTCAAAAACGAAACGACTTTGAAAAGGTAAAATCACCATAATGAAAATAAATTAATTTTGTGAGATTCTTAATTAGCAAATCTCTGTTGAAATTCAAACAAATAATAAAAATTGTATCCTTTTCTTTGTGTTTTCTTTTTTCCTAATAACCCAGCAACGATTTATTATGCTTTCATAATTCATTTGATAACAAAAATATACAAATTCTCCTACGTATTCCTTTCCGGCATATTAACACAAAGTATGTTTAATAATAATAATAATTCTATCTGGTCTTTCGGAGAGCTATTTTAGATCCAAAGAAGAAAGGCGCACAAGTTGTATGTGAAGAAGCAGATGGGGCAGGTAGAGGCGTAGGGGGTTTTAAATGTTATATCAAAGCAAGCAAAAGCATACTGTGGATATTCATTAAGCACTCTGGGTATAAGTCCTATACATACATATGTACGTCGACGTCCTCACTCGTGGTCGTCGTCGTCGTCCTTCCACACTGAGAGATATCAGCTCGATTAAAAATAGAATCATGGATTCTTCTTCGGTCTTTTAAGTCTCATAATATCATAGCTTATTTGTTTTGAATATAAAGGCTAACCAAACCAGTAACCACATTCTCTCCATTTCCATCTCCATCATCATCATCATCGTTTGGTTTCTATCTTTTCTACTTTTTTTTTTCAAATATCTAAAGCAAAAATGTCAAATGGGTATATTTTAGCTTAAGGATCCAAGTTATCTATAATATGGAATATATTATAGAGATATGATTTTGTGGTGAGCAGTCATGCAGCTTCAACCTTTTACAATCCTCCAGTATATGGCAATTATTAATGGTTCGGTTATTGCCCAAAAGTCCTTGTGCATGTTCACTTTACCATTCAACCATTCAACAGCTATTTAGTATCCAGAATGTTATAGGTAAAAGGTATTGAGTAGGTTTCTGATTTATACGGTGACCATATTTTTGGTAATACCAAGAAATTAAGAAAACGATGGGGTTTTGTTTGGTATTGGTTATAGAAATTGATTTAGGGGGGAAAAGTTCAAAGTTCGCAAAAAAGGGATTTAAGTACAAACCATTCCGATTGGACCTTTTGATAATTATAGACATTTGTTATTCTTTTGAAAGGGCAGTTTAAAAATAAAATTAAGCTGGGTTATAATTTTAATGTTTAAAAGTTATAATATAAATAAAGTTCTTTTAACAATAAATACAATAATTAGAAATACGTACTGTGAATTAAAATTAGTGTATCGAAATAATTGTCAGAAAACTGTTTGTTGGAGAATAAGATTTTGTACACAATTTTGCTGTTAAATAAATTGTATTTGGTTAAATAAATTGTATTTTTTCGAAGTACATTTACAGAAAATAATATGTTATCTATTTAATTATACCCGAATGGAAATTTTGAATATTGAAAAATATTGACAGAAGTTAAACTTTATAACATTTCATGTTTTTTTGCTTCCAATTTTAGTTATTCTAATGGGTCCTATTTGTCGAATTGAAAATTTTGACACTTTTCGACGTTGCAGGGTCCCTAGAGTCAAAATAAAAGATTTTTAGAGAGATATCTGAACGTACGTTCGTACGTCCGAACGTCTGTACATCCGAACGTCGTTCATATCTCAAGAAGTAGAAGAAATATCGACTTCAAACAAATTTTGGTATACAGATATTAAGGCGTAGGCAGTTTTTTAACCATAGCAGATTAAAAAAAGGGGAACATTTTGGTTAACCCAAAACATCTCACAAACCAATGACGTTAGAGACTTGAATGAAATTTTATATAATAAATTGTAACGTGATACCGAATTAGTATATTTTAAGAAAAAAAATCCAACCAACGATTTTTTTATAAATAAAAAAAATGGACAAAAACTTTGTCACCTAAAAGATTTTACGAATAAATTATGATTTCTTCTCTAAATTAATTTTGTGCAACGACAAATGATGTTTCTAACACCTTTTAAAACTTCATTGACAGTTTTTTTATATAAAAAAATCTAAGAAAAAACATTATTAAAAGTTGGTAATAATTAATTTTCGACAAAATTATCTTTTCAAAAATTTGAGATTATGGCTTCCAACTAATTAAAACTTTAAGAAATATTGTTTTCAACATTCGGAAAAATTTTGAGAAAAATCAAATTGACAGATTTTCTTATAAAAACTAGAAACCTTAAAAAAAGGAGGCTGGGATGCGACCCATACTGATAACTTCAAATCCCGTCTGTCGATTTGTCTTGCTTAAAAGTTTATCTCAATGTACTCGTATCATTTTTTACCAAATTTGCGTTCTATTTTTTGTAGATTATTTTTATGAAAAAACGGACTGTTGAATTTTTATATAAAAATTTCTAAATATCGAAAACAATATTTTCTGTTAAATAAAATAGTTTGAAGCAAATATTTTGAATTTTTGAAAAGCTATTTGAGTCGCAAGTAAATTTTTACCAACTTTAGTTAAATTTTTTTTCGGTTTTTATTTTTTTGTAAAAAAAACTGTCAATTCGATTTTTCTCAAAATTTTTCATAATATTGAAAACAATATTTTTTATAAGTAAAAATTACTAAGAAGGTATTATCTCAAATTTTTGAAAAGATATTTGAGTCGAAAATCAATTTTTACCAACTTTAGTTAAATTTTTTTTCGGTTTTTATTTTTTTGTAAAAAAACTGTCAATTCGATTTTTCTCAAAATTTGTCATAATATTGAAAACAATATTTTTTATAAGTTAAAATAACTAAGAAGGTATTATCTCAAATTTTTGAAAAGATATTTGAGTCGAAAATCATTTTTTACCATTTTTTGTTAATTTTTTTTCGGTTTTTAATTTTTTGTAAAAATAACTGTCAATTCGATATTTTTAAAAATTTTACTGAATGTTGACAACAATATTTGATGAAAAATAAAAGTAAATTAAAGCCAATATCTCAATTTTTTGAAAAGATATTTGAGTCGAAAATCAATTTTTACCAACTTTTATTTATTTTTACTTTGTTTTAACTGATGTGCGGTTCTCGATATCACGTTGACAATGGAAGGTATTGGCTTCAAATTAATTTAATTTATCCAATTTTAATTTGTATATATAAGAAATACATTTTTTAAGAAGTGCTCTTAAAAGTTAAAACTGTTAAAAATTGGTGAACTACCAAAAAATCTCGTTAACAAAAATTGATTTTGAAATCAAACTATTTCTTCATATGCAAAACATTGTTATTATTTTTTAAATTTTTAGAATAATTTAACTGACAACTTTTTTATTAAAATACGAAAACCTACAAACTTTTTAAGCAAGACAAATCGACAGACGGGAAGGGAAGTTATCAGTGTGGGTCGCATTACAGCCTCTTTTTTATTTGTGTTTACAACTGGCCCCTTCTCTGAAGTAGAACTAACGGTAATACTTCACGTCATTTACAGTGGTTACTTGTGATTTTTGAATAGCTGTATCTCAGAAACCACATAACCTATATTAATTGATGGATCTTAATATAATTTGATCCGTAGTAGCTAAGACTCAAAAAAGCTTAGTGGGTCCGAAAAAAAAAAGGCTTAGCAATGTGAATGTCGCTAATTACATACAAAAATCTTTTAATAGAGACCAGCTTCAATTTTAAGTTTCCCTTCATTTCTAGAAGACTTTGCATAGAGTTGAACTCGATAGCTAATCTAAAACTATTATGCCAGTGCTTAATTTGAGTTCTTGGAATTTTGTATAGGTGTCGCTCAGGGTTCTTTATTGAGTTCTTTAATGTTCTACATTTGTGGTATTTGTGGCCCTAATCTTCTACATTGAATGATACCAGCATTACTTGAGCTCTCACTTAAACTCATTTAATATAAAAGTATTTTGTCTACTTTTTTAAATTTATCTATTATGAAATTTTCTGATTCGACCTTCATTTATTACTCTCAAATAATTAGAATAAACTTAGTTCGAAAAAATTGATACCGAATATTTCGTTGAAAAACACGTCTTATTCAAATGTTTAACCAGATATCATTCTTATCGATATTTATTTTGTATCAAATTGACTTTATATATTTATAGAACACTATTCAAAGTGGCCACCCATAGCCTCGGAATTTTTTTTTAAACAATTCAGCCTATCTATCACTGTACGCAAAACTTCAACTGGTAGCGAAGCTGTTGTCATCACCAAATCAGCTTTAAGAAACCCAATATTTTCTTTAATCCTAGAAAGATAACCTTATTTCTTATCCCATAAGTGATACACATGATTTTTACGTCTATTCGACGTAGGTTATCTTTTTAGGGTTGAGCTTGCAGCAAGCCTCCTCCTGCAAGATATTCTATGGTGGTCCACCAAAAAATTAAACGCTTGGTTGCAAATATTGCGGTACTTAAGAGATTCACAACCTTGTCTTTAACATCACTTTGATAGTTGTAATCATCTTTGAAGAAATACCTTTGATCTTGTCGCTCTTATCTTGAGCAGAACCACAATCAGGTATTGTCCAGTACTTGTAAGGTAAGCGCCAAGCCTTATGTCTTCTTATATGAGGCGTGACATCGTTCTTGTGGGTATTTCTATTTCTCAATCCATAATTTTCTGTTTGCGGATGGGATTTCTTGGGATTCTTTCCGAAACTGCTTTAATCATTGCTGGCATCCTACTTTGACGATCATACACTTTTTGCCCTATCATCAACAGAGAAGATATTAGTGTACAATTTTATAGAGCGATAGATGACTCCACTGATTCATAATTGTTGTATCCATTTATCCGTCATATATCAATATAATATTGTTTACGTTCCATAAGTTAGGAACAGAACTAATGCCAGGACTACGTAAATAACTATTTTGTTAAAAAATGTATGTACAATGGTCACCATACAATTATCCAATAATAATTCAAGGACAAGGTAGTAAACACTAGGTCTCTTCTTATGCCCTCATATAACCACCTTATATAAGCTGCTTTTATATCCTTTTTGAACGAGTTGAATTTAACCACAAGTACAACACATCCCTCCATATTATGTATAGTATAGTCCTGGTCCTGGTTCTGAGAATCTTTCTCTCTTCTACTGTTGTTAATCAAAAGTGTGGGAATTAATCAAAGGATTTAGATGCGACAGCTCCAAATGTGTGTAAAGGAGCTCTGATATGCTTAAGTTGGGTATAAACTGTAATGTTGTATAGTAGCAAGCTGAAGTTGTGCAAGAAAATAATATAAATTCGAAGAAATGGATACGTCCTCGTATATCATACAGTAAATGTTTCTATGAGAATTTATACTGCCACAGGTGAACAAACAGTAAAATGCACTGTGTTTGTATAAAGAGCAAGAAACATTTATCCTTGTAGTGGCTTTTTAAGAGAGTTTTTTGCTTTCTTTGGTGTACCTACTCGTAGAGCATAAGAGTCCCTTTTCAGAACACATTACTTGTACGTTGTGTGCAGGAAAAGTGTACGATATGAATTGTGGGATATTAACTATATCAGAAAGTGTATATGGATAAACTAACAGCATAAGGATGTGATACACATATGAATGTAATTGTAAATTATGTGTTTGTGCTTACACCTATATGTATACAGAGCCATCTGTTTTTGATTTGAAGAATTATATTTGTACATTTCATGTAGAGGGTTGGGATTAAAATTGAGAAGACAGGTAGTTCGTTTGAAAAATAGGTAACATTACTTTTTAAAAGGAATGAAATATTGCTCATACCTTGAAAAATGTTTAAATTCTTTGGAAAAGTTCAAAACCCTTTAATCTGTTTCGTGTTTGAAGTATCAATTTTTACAATTATAATCACTTTCCTCTTATGGTAAGTTGAATAAGTTAACTAGTTCCTCAAGAAACAAACTTCTTCAACTAAATAGCTTGAACTTTTTCAGATGTTTTCAGTTTCACACTTCAACTAAGGTGAGGGCACTTTTCTTTAGTGTAAATCACATGATCTAAGGCCTTGCTCTCCTGAGATGTCTTATGGGAGTGGGTTCGAAGACTTTACTACATAATTGGTTTCCAAACGTAAGGCTCACTCATTTCGAAAAACTGCGTCAGTGCTATTTTTAGTGAGAAAGCCACCTTAATTTCAGGTGAAGAAGTAAAGACGTATGTAGAATACCCATGTCATCACACAATACTTTAAAAAATCCTTACATCCTTTGGCCGTGATTTAATAAAGTTGCTTATTTTCACGCTTTCGTCTAACACCTCCTTAAGGGAGACCGGCATTTTTTTCATTACGAGGGCATGGCGGTGTAAAACGCAATGGTTACTGGTGCATCCTTTAACAATTTGCTTTATTCTTGCGACGGCATGCACCGGACGTTTTTCCAGTCATGGCCCATGGAATGTTAATTGCAATTTTTCAATCAAATTCAAAATTTCAGTTGAAGTAGTTGGCAACGGCTTGCAGAAGAGCAGATCTTCTTGAACTTCTTGAAAGGACTGTAGATATTGGAAGCGCACAAATACTATTAAAAAAGCCAACCCTGCAACATCCGTTGACTCATCCATTTGCAGCTAAAATTGTGTGACTTTTTTCGTTAAAGTAAAGTAGCTTTCAAATTCCCCGCTAAGTCTCCGATTCGTATAGATATTGTGTAATTTGACAAAGGAACGGTGTCAACTAAGTTTTTAGCCAACAAACATTCAACAATTTTTTTAACACATGGATTTACTAAGTTTTCAGCAATGGTATCAGCTTCAACAGTTTGCGCTATTTTGAAAATTACCAAGTAGGACGCCATCAACAGATTTTCGTTCACTATCTTTAAGTGATAGTACCCGTGGAATGATGGTTAGTGCGATGGACTGTCATGCGAGAGGTCTTGGGTTCGATCCCTGCCTATGTCAAATTTCCCGTTCGGATTCGGCTTAAAACTGTAGGTAGCTTCCATTCCTGACAACAGTAATCGCGCACAGGAATGGTTGAGAGTTGTAAGTTACTAGGTACTAGTTCTCAAACTAGTTCTCAAACTGTTGACTGTTGAGCCACCCAATTTATTTTAATTTTTTATCATTGAGTGATAACTAATAATGGTTTGAGATTTAGTAAGTTCAGCTTACTTTCTTTTGAAGTTATCAGTCGGTTTGCTTTTGCAATCTGGATGAATCCCTTCAAAGTGACATTTCATTTTTGCTGGAAACATTATAATATTCGGCAACACTTTGCCGAAAATGATCCAAAATTCAAATGTGATTCGTGGTACTTCCTTTGAAACAGGTAATAGGCAAACCATCAAACTCAAACCCTTCAAAAATATCTAATAAAATCATTGAAATCATTTTGTGCGGTTGAATGCTTAATATTAATATTTTTATATTAGAAGAAAAAGCCCAAAATTAACTTGTTATTAGTCCGTCTTAGAATTGTTATATTGTTTCAAATATTTCCGCGGAGCATTTGGATATTCTTGCACTTCGTGCTCCGCGGAGCACACTTTGGGAAACACTTTTTTCCTGCCTTAAAGTCAAATTCTGTTCGTCATAGTAGTTATGCAGTCTAAAGAAATATTCTTTCTATAATCTCGACACTTGCAAATTCGTCTTTGCAGCCTTTAACTCTAAATGTATGCATTTGTTTTTTGTTTTGTTTCAATTGCTTGTAAAATTTTCCAAACCATCACATCAGAGGTTGACTTTTGCTGGTTCTCAATATAATTGGTGTTGGTGGCAAAAAACCTCAAAAGAAGGTTACTTTTCAATCGTTATACGATCAAACTGCTGGACAGTTGATTCATTTAGAAAGATGTAAGTTCCTGGTCACATTGATATTTTGCTTCCCACCTAAATCGAAAAGACTAAATCTGCCATCAGTCTTAAGACATAAAAGTCAATAATTATTTCAAGATCTTAAACTTGTCACTTGTGCTTCCTCGATAGTGACTTTGACACCAACGCTGATATGGTCACAAGTTTGATTCTCTTGGGAATGAGAACTTTTATCCTGCACAATGTTAAAAGCATCAGACCTTAGGAAAACGCATGGTTTGATTCAAACTGTGCAGAGGTTTTTATGGTTAAGTAGGTACGTTTTCGTTTTTTTTTTAAAGCAAATACTACTGAGGAAATCTGAAATAAGTTTAATCAAGCCAGGAATGCCTGCAACGGCCATATTCGACGGACCAAATTTGTACATGACCAAAAATTACGACAACAAAATACTATTACAAAGACTGTATAAATTTCTGGTCATTCGTGAAAAACATGAGGAATTTTTCCTCTTTTTTGGTTCCTACGCTCGTTGTCAATGACACTTGATTTGTAAGTTCTGTAAAGAAGCTAATATCTTTGCTAGTCAGTTCGCAGTCAATCCAACGCTGCCAGTGAGTGTTATGACTCTAGCTTACATTGAGCGAGTAAGTGATTCTATTGGTCCAATCTTTTTTTGTACTCGTACTGTGGCGAGAGTGCTAAGAGATCTCAATATTCATAAATCCACTTGCCCGGATGGTATTCCCGCTATTGGTCTGAAGAGGTGTTCTGCGTAGATGGTAAACATCATTTGTCTAGCCCACCTCCAAAAAAGTCGAATCCTCCTATAAAAAATAAATAAGGTCACGTAAAAGCCCGTTAAGAGCTAGTTCCTAGTGCCTTTCAACTCCGATTTTAAGCCAAATCCGAACGACTCATTTGAAGTAGCTCTCCCATGACCAGAATTACTCCTGAAGGATTTGTCATTTCTACGCCAGAGGCCGTACCCGTAAAAACTTGGCATGGACAGTGATTGAACTCAAGACGTCTGGAACTACAGTCCTTCACACTATGCATCACGCCACGGGTACGGACGAAACCTTCTCCTCTTTTAATCATCGATCGACTGTACTTACGTCCCCTCTTTCCAAGAATAAATACAATTAAATTAGGCGGCTCAAAAGTCCATTAGGAACTAGGGTCTAGTGACTTATGACTTCCAATTATTCCTGTGTGCGAGAACTTTTTGTTGGAGATAGATGAGGGCTAAATTGCTAATTTGAGAAAGCACTTCCAGAATTACTCATGAAGGATTTTCCAATTAGTCGCAAGATGCAGTTCAAGTGAACAAAATTTAGATTGCATAGGCAGGAATTGAACCCAAGACGTCTGGCATGATAGTCCTTAGCACTAGTACCAGGTACCATGTGAATAATTATCTGATTAATTATACGCTCAAGAAATTTTTCGAAGACCAAAAGCTTCTTTAAGACCAGCAGTACGGTTTTTCGCAGCAATACGTCTACTGGTGATCACAAGGTTTATCGCACCGAACAGTGGAGTAGATCATTTCGGAATCGAAAACCTTGTAGAATTTAATGCTTCAAAAACTCAATGTTGTCTACTGTCACAAAAGCGAAACCTTTCCCCAATGCCACTATCCATGTGGCAGTACTTGCATAGAGGAGTATAAACTGCTTTCAATTTTAGGTATGTGCATCACAAACCACTTGTTCTGGTTTCAACCTAATACCCGTACTTCTAGGAATGCTCATAATTATAGGGATTCTTTCTTTAGCCTCACTACAGTAATGTGGAACGCTTTGCCAGGCTCAATATCTCAATTCTAATACTCTACTTTCACGCCCAATTCACTTCAAGACCTGTGTCACAAACCTAGTTTTTCTCTATTGACTTCCTTAAGGTTAATCATTCTTCTGATTTCCTGTTAAATTTTTCAAAACCTATTGTTACTGACCTACCTTATGTTTACTTGTTTGAAATCTTAACTATTTTCTGTATGATTTTAATAATTAGAAAATTCTTCATATCACACTAAGAAAAAGAAATTCTTACACAAAACTCGAACTTTATGCTTGAAACAGGAAAGAAAGTCATAGATACGAGTAGGTATAAGAACTTACTTGTATGTATTATAAATTCAAAGGTTTTTCATTAAGTCAAAACTCTAAGTCAATACTCTTTGCAGAGTTAACCTGGGAAGAAAACATGAAAGTCCTTATACGAGTTAACCCATACCCAACTCAAATTCACCTGCACAGAAAAATAAGACGAAAACAAAAAAAAAATAAACAAAAACCATGTCTGTTAAAAATTTAATTAACGAATGTAGTAAGTCCATTTCTATAGACACCCAACATCGAAGCAAAAGCAAATATAAGACCTAAGGAGAAGGACCTTCTCGAGTGCTAGAGAACCGTACTGATGCCGATTCCAGAGCAAAGCTATTCATACCACATCGAGCTTACTCCTTGTAATTGCATTTCAAAATGCTGCATGCTTTTCAGTTAAATTTTGCATCTGAATGGAGAACTACTAGATTCCTGATGGTTTAGACCAGAGGAGAGTCGTGCAGAGGTATAGTGAGTCAGGAGTCCTTTTTTTGTGTGAAGGAACAGTATGCAATGGAGGACAGCACGAACGACCAGATTGAATAGTCATTCATTCACCCAACAGACCGACTGACCGACCAACCCTTACAAAACATCACAACCAACCGGAACGAGCTTAATGTGCGGGGTGGTAGAGCTAGAGCCTGACGGTTGGAATGTGCACGCAAATTTGTATGGCAGCTTGGCAGCAAGGCTATGCGATGTTGTAAAAGTAAGAACGGCTACAAAAGGTTACCTCTATAACTCCGGCCATCGAGGACTTAAAGTTCTTTGTTTTGTTTTCATAGTTGCTATCTAGTTGCATGGTGTCGTTGTTGCGATGCGATGCGATGGAATATCAAGTGGCATGCACCACAAGTTGGAAAATTGTTTTAAATGGTTTATTTGTCTTGCTCCGATTGTAAAGAGCCATATAGAGGGAGGTATCTATGGGTAACCTAAGCTTGAACCAGGTAACCAACTAGCACTCCAACAGAGGTAGGTTCATTGCGATTTAAATTTATGCCGAGGGTTTTCAAAAATGGATTTTCTACTCCACCTAAAATGTATAAAAGGGGAGATCTATTATTTGTTTTAACAATTAGTTGTTGTCCTTCTCGGTCATTATTGACTTTAAGTGGAGGTACTTATTGTTGGTTAAATGGCATAATGATTGATTAAAAGACCCTGAAGTAGGCATGTATATGGGGAGCTCCTAGAGCTTTATGCACTTTATTGTCGGATTTTCATTTTACATGGTCTTTAAATTTTCTTTTTAATTGTAAGGTTTAAGGTTTTACATTTTTGATCAAGATATTTTTGTAGGTCGATTAAAAAGTATTTAAGACCTGTCACTTTGAAGTGAGAATACACGATGGTCTTGCATGGTAATTACATGCAAATGATAGTCATTTGAGGAACGATGAGGTGTATCCTTAGAAAAATGGGCAGTCTAAATGTCAGGTGTCAGAAAAGCTATATTAAAGAGTTGTGAATACGTTTTTATGGTGTGAAGTATAATTACTGTATTCAGGCTGTCGAGTAAAAATTTGATAATCCTACAGGTAACTTAGGTTTTGCGAAGTCACAGTAAGCTGTGAAATATAAAAGGTCATAAAAATCAATTTTGCGTCTTTCAATTATGTCAAGAGCTATTATGAAAAGTGGTATTCAATCATACGATTTGTGATAGTTTTAAAGATGAAATGTGTACAGCCAGCTTTCAATGCGTTTTTTAAGATTTAATTGCAAGCAAGAATTTTAGTTTTTTAAGTATTTTTAATTCAAATGTGTAAGCTTTTAACTATTAATATAACCTTCTCATCGACAAGTAAAATATTATACCATCATTCTAAGTATGTCTACTGTCAAATACGAACAGGGTTGATTTAGAACAACAAGGAATTGGGCTAGAAGCTAGTTTCGATTTTTTTTTTTTTATAAAATTTTGCTGTCGAAAAAAAACTTCAAAAACATTGAAAAGAAAATTTGAAACTGTCACATCTTAAAGGTTTTTTTTGGTATGCCCTTTTGTTTCTGGTTGACTCTGGATTAAATTGAAATTATCGTCAAAAATTATTATTTTCTTAAGAATTCTTGTGAAAAACGACTTTAAACAAAAAGATTTTCAGGCTTTTTTTGAAATATTTGACCATTGATTTTTTAATCATGTATTAAACTTTACCTTAAGTGGTAGTTGGATCTATTTAGGGCACTAAAATTGTTAATTTTGAAGTTTTTTTATTTTATTTGAAATCGGAACCTATGCTTATTGTTGGTTAAGTATTAGTTTCAGAAATTTAATTCATGCAAATAATACATAGGATTTCCAAAATTTTCAAATAAAATATTATTTTTACTAAGAAACAATACCAAGGTTTCAAATTTAGTGCAGAAATTGGGTATTTCAATCGAAAACCAAAAGGTTGCCCAAATTGATTTTCACTAATCCTTCCGATATTCTAATAAAGTTAGATCTTGGAGCTCCACTCAATTAATTTTGTTTATATATGAGTTGTAACTCTTGAATGTTGACCGTAATGGTCATCCTGATCTGCCTTATCTTAAAACCTTTTATGACAGTACTTGAAAAATTTGCACCACTCATATAAAAATATATAATTTGTATTAAATTGATTATTCTCGACTGTTAAATCAATGTTTTTAGTTTGCGTACTAGTTTTAAGCTTTTAAGTAGTTTAGTCCCTAAACATTGTGTTACATTTTTTAAGAATTTGTTAAGTTGTTGCAGATGGTTAAATAAAAAAAAAGAGGTTAGGATGCGACCCACACTGATAACTTCCCATCCCGTCTGTCGATTTGTATTGATTAATAGTTTGTAGGTTTTTGTGTTGTGTTGTGTTAAAAAAGTTTTCAGTTGAATTATTCTTAAATATTAAAAATAACGAACAATATTTTGCATATAATGAAATAGTTTTATTTCAAAATTTGCGTAATATTTTTTATAGATTTTAATTTTATATGAAAAAAACCTGACTGTTGGATTATTCTAAAAAAAAAATACTGAATATTGAAAACAATATTTCTTATAAGATAAAATTAGTAAAAAGCCAATATCAATTACAATAACTTAATGTGGGAAATAAAAAATGTTTAAGTAGGGTGCCTGCGTTGACATTGAGCTGAAATCTGAGTTTAGGTTCTGAATCAGCACTAAATATAAATTCTAAAACAACAAATTATAGGAATTCCATTTAATGTTTTCAAAATATCAGATAGAGTCATATGAAGACCGATAAGTCATGTCATTACTTATGAAAAATGAAGTAAACTTAGTCAAACTTCAGGGATGTGTTTATGTTACTTAGCCTAAAGTTTTTGGTGGTGCATATTTTAAGAACATTATGTAAAAGACAAAATTAAGGGTCAAATTCGAACTCAGAAAGTCTTGATATTTTAAAAAAGAATTGATTTGTTTGTGCACCCGAAAAGAAAACATTTACAACATTTGAAGAACTTTTAATATTGAATCAGCGAGATTTTATGCATAATTTTTTAACTTTAATTACGTTATTAAGATTGATATGGAATTCGGTAGTATTTTCAATAATTTTGCAAAAATTATGGAAAATCTAAACATCTAGACTATATTCCAGTTACAATATTTATTATTTTTTAAATAACTTTATTAAGTATTTGGGTTATCGGACAATCTTCTTTCGTACTTCAAAATTAAGTTGCTCAGTAAAGTCCTGAGATTACTCCGTTTGTACAAAAATAATTTTAGCTAAGCAGGGACTAGGGACTGCTTGATTTTCGTATTTCTACCTTGAGCTTTAAACTTCATTATTATTCATTAGTTCTATAGCTCAGCCACTATTTCTAACTATAGAACTAATGAAGTTTAAAGCTCAAGGTAGAAATACGAGAAGCAAGCAGTCCCTAGTCCCTACTGAGCGACTCAATACTAGGAATATTTTTGTTATGCAGTTATTTAGCTTAATTCTTAATCATTACACTCTACAGAAATTAAAAAAGAAAATAATTGTTCTATGGGGATGCTCTTCTAGAGTAATACAAAATAATAATATTTTTTTTTATATAAAGAAGCAAAGAAAAATAAATTTAGAGACACTTTTATAAAAATACATCGGGTTATTTTTGATCAAATACGATTTTTAACAAAAAAATGTGTGACCTCTCAATATATCTGGTCAAAAAAATGACTGACGTGAATTTTCTTGAAACCTTAATTTTCAAGTTTAAACTTAATCTACCCCTTGGCTCATTTTTCTATATTTCTTAAGGATGAAATAACTGAATCCTCCCACCCACTTTATCGACTTCTCTGCCATTGAAATGTCATATTTAATTAAATCTAGATTGCAAATTTTTTTATAAATGCAATACTTCTTACATTGTTCCTTTATGTTCACATGTCTTGAATTATTATTTTAACCTCTCAAACCTTAAAAAAAACATCACTTTATATTGTATTTTCTTAATCTTGAAAACACATTTCTTTTCATATTTTTTTTTAATTTTAGAATTATTAGCTAAAAGAATATATACTACATATTTGAATTCGTAAATGCAGGAATTAAACTTTTAAATAGTTTTTTCATGGTTGGGCATTTCAAAATTAATAAACTGAAACACAGTTTTTTTTTTATGGAACAGAACGGTCTTATGGCCTTCGTTTGTCCTGAAAATGTATATAGTTCACTTAAATTAAGACTATGTCTTACAGCTGTTGCAAAACTTAATTAGAAACGTTGCTTAAGATTATATTTGCTTTGGAAGTTAATATTGTTTAGTAAGAAAACTTTGAAAAGAAAAATTCTAGAGGCAATAAACATTTGAAATTCGTATTGATTAATGAATCCTATGAAAAAATATAATTATTTTATGCCGAGCAAATATTTTCTTCAAGTTTTTAAATCAATTATAAGAAAAAGACGAAATATGTAATAGGGACAGTATTCAATTTAGTTTTCTACTGACTGTGTTCCAGACCTATTAAATTAGTTGTGTTAGGAATTAAATGTGTTTTTAAATATTTTTTTATTTTTATATAATTGTTCATTAACTTTCTATAGGAAGTTATTATAATGTGTCCGATTTGTCAAACTGGAAATTTTGAAATTTTTCGACGTTTCAAGGTCCCTAGAGTCGGAATAAAAGATTTTTGGAAAGATGTCTGTGGGTGCGTGTGTACCACTTTTTTTTTGTCCTACATAGTTTAAGAACCAGAAGAGATATCGACTTCAAATACAGATGGTAAGGCAGAAAGATGCAGAAACGGCTCTCAAGAAAATTTCGTTTGTGGTTACTGTACTATAGCAATTTAAAAAAAGGTGAACATGGTACCAAACCAGTATAATCAGTTGTCAGTGAACTTTCGTTGGGGAAGGTCCCCCTGTGTTGTGCGTCCGTTGCGCAAGCGCGTCTTGTTCGAGTCTTGTGCCTAATCGTGATATTTGTCTAAGTGTTTTCCCCTTAAACTTAATGTTAACATAAAACAAAATTAAATAAAACAAATAATCAAAAACAAAACGAAACAAAAAAATAGCAAAAAAAAATATTAAAAGTGATGAACAAAAAAAACAACAAAAATAAAAAAAACAATAAATCACACTACACCAAATCAATTACAATAAAACAAAAACAACAACCAACCAACAAAAAAATAATACATATCATCATATTAAGCCAACTCAACATAGCGATAGCACAGTGAGTACCATCCTTCACTTTCCCCTTCTCTCGTACAATCGCATGGCTCAGCTTGTGTATCAAATTGCATTGTGTTTAATAACTAATGCAATTGATACACAGACTACGTCATCGTTGATAACAGATTGGTGGCAACAAAAATTTTACTGTTTTGAATTAACAGAGCCGGATTCGATTCTTGTCACTACTAAGGCATAACACTAGTAGTGGCGTGTATCGAATTGCATTCTGTGGTTCAACTCAGTAATATTTTTCTTATAGTCTTCTTCTGTTTTGGTTTTTGTGTTTCTTTTATTTGCAATGGCTGGAAATTTCAGGGTAGATTATTGTAATATTCGTGGGCTTAGATCGAATTTTCTTTCTGTGTACTCCCATACTGCTTTAAACAGGCCAGCTGTATTGGCACTAAGTGAAACCCAAGTGGGAGAGGATTCCGATCCCAAATCTTTTTTCGCACTCGTACCGTAGCGAGGGTCCTAAAAGATCTTAACATTCACAAATCTGCTGGTCCGGATGGTATCCCCGCTATTGTTCTGAAGAGGTGTTCTTCATCGCTGGCAAAACCACTGCGTAAGCTTTTTCATCTGTCCTACTCCTCAGGTCTCGTTCCGAGCGGATGGAAAACCGCATTTGTCCAGCCTATTCAAAAAAAAGCGAATCTTCCTCACCGTCTAATTATCGACCGATTGCACTTACGTCCCTTCTTTCCAAGGTCATGGAAACGCTGATTATTTATCAGCTCAAGAAATATCTTGAAGAACGGAAGCTTCTTAATGACCGACAGTATGGCTTTCGTAGCAATAGGTCCACTGGTGATCTCATGGTTCATCTCACCGAACATTGGAACAAATCTTTACATAGCTTTGGAGAAAGTAAGATTATTGCACTAGATATTTCAAAAGCATTTGATAGGGTTTGGCATCAGGCTCTCTTATCGAAAATGCGTGCTTTCGGTTTGCATGAATCCCTCCTTCGTTGGATTAGTAATTACCTTTCGAATCGTTCAATACAAGTTGTATTTTATGGATTCAAGTCTGAAAACCACAAAATAAACGCTGGTGTGCCCCAGGGCTATGTTTTATCTCCAACACTCTTTCTCATTTTTATTAATGATCTCTTGTCTGCAACATCTAATCCAATACATTGTTTCGCTGACGATAGTACTCTTAGCTTTTCATATTCGTTTTCAGATTCACACCCCTCTTCTTCGGATGTGGAACTGCAACGACAAAATATGATAAGCTCATTAAATTCCGACCTAAACAGCATTGTACAATGGGGAATAAGAAACCGCGTGGAATTTAATGCTTCGAAAACGCAATGCTGTCTTGTATCGTTAAAGCGAAATATACCCCCGCTGCCATTATCCATAAATGGCACTTGCATCGAGGAAACTGAACATCTGGATATTCTTGGTATGTGCATCACCAACCACCTTTTGTGGAACGATCACATACGCGATGTCGCCAAAAATGCCGCAAGATGTTTGGGTTTTCTAAGGCGATGCAAGAAGTTTTTCTCCCCCTCTGATCTGGCTGTTATTTACAAGTCTTATATACGTCCAAAGCTTGAGTATAACTCCCATATCTGGGCTGGTGCTCCAGCAACTTACTTAAGCCTCTTGGATAGTATTGAACGTAGAGCATTTAGATTGATTGGTGATATTACCATCATAAGATCATTTACGTCACTTGAACATCGTCGAAATGTTTCTTGTCTCACCCTGTTTTACCGTTATTTTAATGGTTTATGCTCTAGAGAAATAGCCAGCTGCATTCCTCCCCTTAAACAGTTCAACCGTAATACTCGCGCTTCTAGGAATGCTCATCAATATACCCTCGAGCCCATCTTCGGTCGTACTGTCAAGTATAGAGATTCGTTCTTTAGCCG
Source organism: Eupeodes corollae (assembly GCF_945859685.1). Taxonomy (NCBI): domain Eukaryota; kingdom Metazoa; phylum Arthropoda; class Insecta; order Diptera; family Syrphidae; genus Eupeodes; species Eupeodes corollae. The sequence continues at coordinate 17,322,299 of NC_079147.1, read as the reverse complement.
TACTATGCGAATGTGGAATGCCTTACCACACTCTGTCTTTCCCAGCTATTGCAATATTCAGGAATTCAAAACCAATGTGCACCGACATCTCCTTTCAACCCCTCTCTCCCTTTCCTAGTTCTCACACTGTGTCTACGTAATAAGGGTAATATATCCCCTTGAGTGTGCGCTTATTATAAAAAAAAAAAAAAAAATATTTATTAAACAAAATCCAATTAAAGGTTTTTTTATAAATCAAAAAAACTGAAGAAAGCAAAATTTTTCACCTCACAAATTTTACGAATAGAAACAATTTTCAAAATTCGAATTAACAGTTTTTTTTTACAAAAAAATTAAAACCTAAAAACAAATAATAAAAGTTAATAAAAAGAGGCTGGGATGCGACCCACACTGATAACTTCCCATCCCGTCTGTCGATTTGTCTTGCTTAAAAGTTTGTCTTTATGTACTCGTATCAATTTTTACCAAATTTGGGTACTTTTTTTGTAGATTTTATTTTTTATATAAAAAACGGACTGTTGGATTTTTATATAAAAATTACTGAATATCGAAAACAATATTTTCTGTGAAATAAAATAAATTTTAAGCCAATATCTCAAAGTTTTGAAAAGATATTTGAGTCGAAAATCAATTTTTACCAACTTTTATACATTTTTTTTTAGGTTTTTATTTTTTGTAAAAAAACTGTCAATTTGATTTTTTTCAAACTTTAATTGTATGTTGACAACAAGATTCTTTGAAAGATAAAAGTCAATTCAAGCCAATATCTCAAAGTTTTGAAAAGATATTTGAGTCGAAAATCAATTTTTACCAACTTTTATAATTTTTTTTTTTTGGTTTTTATTTTTTGTAAAAAAAACTGTCAATTCGATTTTTTTCAAACTTTAACTGAATGTTGACAACAAGATTTTTTGAAAAATTAAAGTAAATAAAAGCCAATATCTCTAAGTTTTGAAAAGATATTTGAGTCGAAAATCAATTTTTACCAACTTTTATACATTTTTTTTTAGGTTTTTATTTTTTGTAAAAAAACTGTCAATTCGATTTTTTTCAAACTTTATTTGAATGTTGACAACAATATTTTTTGAAAGATAAAAGTAAATAAAAGCCAATATCTCTAAGTTTTGAAAAGATATTTGAGTCGAAAATCAATCGAATTGACAGTTTTTTTTTATTAAAAATAAACTTCTAAAAAAAAATACTAAAACTGGGTAAAAATTTACTTTCGACTCAAATAGATTTTCAAAAATTAAAAATTTTGGCTTCAAACTTATTTTATTTCGCAGAAAATATTGTTTTCGATATTCAGTAATGTTAATATAAAAATCCAACTGTCCGTTTTTTGATACCAGTACACATAGACAAACTTTTAAGCAAGACAAATCGACAGACGGGATGGGAAGTTATCAGTGTGGGTCGCATCCCAGCCTTTTTTTTGACTAAACTAAAAGTGACATTATGAAAATAATAATTTAAAAAAATTTGTTTTCTTTAATATTTATATTAATATATTTTTAACTATGAAACTTATTTTGTGAAATATTCTCTCTTTTTACTCAAATATTGTATTTTTTTTGTTTGTTTTTTTTTTTTTTTTCCGGCAGACGGCTTATTATTTTTATTTTATTATATTATTATAAAATTATTTTATTATATTATTATAAAATTATTTTATTATATTATTATGAAATATTGTACTTATAAGAAAATTGAAAAAATAAAGAACTTTTCTGTTTATCTATCTATCTAAAAATATTTTAAAGAAAAAATGGAAAATTTTTATGTATACACAAAAAAATAATAAACCGGTCTAACGATTTTCAAACAAAAAAATTGTTAAATGCAGTTTTTTTTGGCAAATCAAAGGGATTTATATTTTTAAATTATATAGATACTATTTAAGCAGACTTATTGCATAAATGATCAAGTTCGTGCAACCCAGTCGTGCATTTTATTTTAAAATTGCTCTTCTATCGTTTACGGTTAAAGTATGACAGCTGAACCCTTTCAACTAATGAGAATATTTTGAAAAATAAATAAGACACGTCAATTTTTATTAATTTGTATCGTAATTTTGGAAAATCATCAGTTTAATTGAAAATTAATTAATTAATTTTGAGTTCGCATTGGAACTAAACCTCAGGAAAGGTATAATTTGACTTGTATAAGATTAATTTAACGAGTTAGCCAAGTTAGCCAGCTTAATAGAAGACACTTTCTTTGTTCAATTGGGTAGATAATGAATTAAAGTGAGTGCTGTCAAACAGGCACTTAGAAGGTACTGGTTATTTGTTTAAATACATATTTTTACGAAATAATTTGATGAATGAATCATAACAGTGTTGTAACTTTAATGAAAAAAAATCAATTTTCTTCTATTTTTCTTTTCGCTCAATTATTGTATAGGTTTTTCCATTCCCAAAACTTAAGACACCTAAGGTATTTTCATTTCAATTGAATTACTTAGCTAATCAAACAATAACAATAATAATTGAATAGAATATTTCGAGCTCGAAATTCATTGCTATCGATCGCATTAAATTTTTGTATGGAAAGGGTTCATAATATTTCTTTACGTGTATTTTAATCGAATATTCCGGTATTCCATTCAAACTGAAAATAATAATTAGATAAATTCAAAGGAAAGGGATGTAAGCTTTCCTACTCTGCTTTGAAATTCCATCAAGCAGAGAATCTTTATGTTTGTGGTCTTGACTTAACGATATTTCTGTTCCATATTCCATACATACTTCGATATCTTCTATATGTACTTGTACTCAAAGGGTATACGGTATACACACTATAGATAGACTATTTTTTTTAAAGAAAGATAGGTTCTATAAGAGAATTTTATATTTATAGAATTTCCCAATGTTTCAATAATAATGTTAAACCTGTGCAAATAGATAAGGAAAGGAAACCTTAAATGTAATTTCGTTTTGTGTATCCGTAGACCGGAAACATCATCTACACAATTTGTCCCGTATTTTCCGATGATAGCGCACAAAAATAAAATCAAAAAATAAATACCTATTCCTATACCTCCCGAGTTTTGGCAACATATCTACGTTTATAGGGAATAATAAAAATAAAGGACAACCTATTAAATTACTTCTCCCTAACAATGTAACGGAGTGATGACGGTGACTGAGCAAATATGAAAATAAATTGCTGATGAAGCAAAGTTATTTTCCAACTTTTCCCGAACAAAACCATATGAAATCTAACATCGAAATTGGAATCAATGAGAGAAGTTCTTTTCCTCTGTCCTCTCTTTTACTCTTTTAACAATGCCATAATGGCTAAGAAGAGAAACATGAGAGAGAAGAATGGATCATCTGAAGGTAGACGTAGGTACCTACAGCGTATACCATACCTTTTTCGCAGGAAGACAAAGGATAAACTTTTATTTGAGTAAACTTTTTTTGGAAATACATTCAGTACGTGTGGTGAAATTTAATACAATTAGTGCAGTTAAACTTCAATATAAAGCTAAAATGCATGAACAAAATAACTGAAACAAGGAAAAAGTTTTTTCAAAACTTTTATTTGTTTTATAGCTGGAACGTTACCATATTATTTGGTGGATGTAATGAAAACCAACTTTGATGGGATTCCATGAGAATTTTCCGCGGATTTTGTTATTTTTTTGTTTGGAAAATATATAACATTTTTTGAATTACAGAAGTGAAAACCATTGGAAAATACTGAAACAAATTGTGGGAAAATGCGAATAGTAGTTTTTAAATTAAATGCTTTTGTAATGAAATTAATATTTTCTAGGACTGTCAATATAAAATAAATAAAAAAATTGGGTGATGCAACAGTCCGTTGAGAACTAGGGCCTAGTGAAATCCAACTGTCAACAATTCCTGTATGCGAGTGCTGTTATCAGGGATGACTTTTCATGACAAAAATTACTTTTGAAAAATTTGTCAATTCCTCGCAAGACGCAGTACTCAAAAAAAAAAATTTTAGATGACTGTCAATACATGAGTCATAAAAACAACCCAAGGGATAAAAATATAATATTTTTCTATGTGCTACTGTCGAAAAGTCCTGCACTAATGAAAACAATGGAAAGAGGCTTAGATGCGACCCACAGTGATAACTTCCCATTTCGTCTGTCGGTTAATCTTGCTTAAAATGTTAACAAAATATTCATTGTTAAATGTCAAAGCCAATTTTTGCAATTTACTAAGCTTAAAAGATTATGTAAGTAATGTTAATTAATTTCAGCATCTTACTATATCTTAACATTTTGCTAAAGTTAAAATCATGGTATAGCTAATTTGACTTTTGGCAATTTGCTATATCCATATGTACATTCATATAGTGTGTAGTGGATTCAAATTTCTAGTCAACAGTTGGGAATTCTAATTAAAAGGTCCGTTTAAGCGTATTTGCTTTTTTTATTATTTTCACAAATTGTCAATTTTTAGACATGGTTGGATGTTAGTTAGCGAAGGTTTAAAATGTTGCAGTCCCTAAGTAGATTTTTAGTTTAGATTTGGTTTTTATTTTGATAACCTTGATTAAATTTTTTTATAAAGTAAAAAAACAAAAAAAAAGCATGGTTTTAATGCCGTCTGCTTAGTTGACAAATAATAAAAAAAAAAAAATAACTAAGCTCAATACTATATTAAAAAACTTTCCTTAATAATTCTACTTCTATAGAGAAGAGCTAGTCTGTAGAATTGATATAATTTTTTAACTTTAATATTTTTAAGCAAGATTATAACTTGATTTTGCGTCAATATTTCGCTAGCAAAAGTATTCATTCTTATTAACTTCCCATAGGAAGTTATTGCAATGGGTCCGATTTGTCAAATTCAAAATTTTGACATTTCTCGACGTTTCAAGGTCCCTAGAGTCGAAATAGAAGATTTTTAGAAAGATGTCTGTGCGTGCGTGTGTACGTACGTTTGTACGTCCGTACGTCCGTATGTCCGTACGTCCGTACGTCCGTACGTTCGGGACGTTTTTTTCGTCGTCCATAGCTCAGGAACCAGAAGAGATATCGACTTCAAATAAATTTTGATATACAGATAATAAGGCAGAAAGATGCAGAAAGGGCTCTCAAGAAAATTGTGTGGGTGGTTTTTTTACCATAGCAGTTTGAAAAAAAGGTGAAAATTTTGGTTAACCCTAAATATCTTATGAACCAAAAACGCTAGAGACTTGAATTAAATTTTATATAATATATTGTAACGTAATACCAATCAGGTATATTTTTTGAAAAAAATCAATATAACGGTTTTTTTTTAAAATCAATAAAACTGAAAAAAAAAATTTGTCACCTCCAAAATTTTACGACTGAAATATGATTTCATCTCTAAAACAGTTTTGTGCAGCAAAAAATTATGTTTTTGACATCTGATAAAATTTTGAGAAAAATCTAATTGACAGTTTTTTTATAAAAAATAAAAATCTAAAAAAAACATTACTCAAAGTTCGTAAAAATTGAATATCGATTCAAATATCTTTTCAAGAACTTGAAATTTAGGCTTCAAGCTTATTTTATCTTATAAGAAATATTGTTTTAAACATTTTGAAAAATGTTGAGAAAAATCGAATTGACAGTTTTTTTTACAAAAAATAAAAACCTAAAAAAAAAATTGTAAAAGTTGGTAAAAATTGATTTTCGACTCGAATATCTTTTCAAAACTTTGAGATATTGGCTTTAATTTACTTTTATCTTTTGAAAAATCTTGTTTTCAACACTCAATTAAAGTTTGAAAAAAATCGAATTGACAGTTTTTTTACAAAAAATAAAAACCTAAAAAAAAATTTATAAAAGTTGGTAAAAATTGATTTTCGACTCAAATATCTTTTCAAAACTTTGAGATATTGGCTTTAATTTACTTTTATCTTTCAAAAAATCTTGTTGTCAACATTCAGTGAAAGTTTGAAAAAAATCAAATCGACAGTTTTTTTTACAAAAAATAAAAACCTAAAAAAAAATGTATAAAAGTTGGTAAAAATTGATTTTCGACTCAAATATCTTTTCAAAACTTTGAGATATTGGCTTTAATCCACTTTTATCTTTCAAAAAATCTTGTTGTCAACATTCAGTTAAAGTTTGAAAAAAATCGAATTGACAGTTTTTTTACAAATAATAAAAACCTAAACAAATTTATAAAAGTTGGTAAAAATTGATTTTCGATTCAAATATCCTTTCAAAAATTTTAAATAATGGCTTCAAAGTAATTTTATCTCATAAGAAATATTGTTTTCAACATTTGGTAAAATTTTTAAAAAATCGAATTGACTGAAATAGCTTTTCAAAACTTAAAAATATTGGCTTGAAACTTATTTTATTTCACAGAAAATATTGTTTTCGATATTCAGTAATTTTTATATAGAAATCCAACAGTCCGTTTTTTCATAAAAAATAAAATCTATACAAAATAGTACGCAAATTTGGTAAAAATTGGTACGAGTACATATAGACAAACTTTTAAGCAAGACAAATCGACAGACGGGATGGGAAGTTATCAGTGTGGGTCGCATCCCAGCCTCTTTTTTCTTTAAGAACTGGCCATCTTCCAACAAACTATCAAACTTCTTCCCTTTCCTTTAAATTGCACTCTCTCTGAGGTATACAATTCAGCTGCATAACTTCACCTCTCATTGTAACCATAATAAATAAATAATTCCTCTCTTCCAAGTTGTGATTTAGTTGACAGTAGAGCTGCCTGCATATAGATCCTATACTGTGTCGTCATTCTAGTATTTATCTCGTTGTTTTATGTCCACTGCGGAAATGAGCTGGTATAAAGAAATTTTAAAATCATCCTGATTATTATACAAAATGTTAAGTTCCATTCCACATTCTTTTGCCAAATTTATCCAATCAGCACACCAACTTGTTTTTGTTCGTATTACTTGAAGTGCTGCTATCTTCGGAAGCATATTATTTTTCATCTTCATAACTCTCAAGATGTAATCGACTTGCATTTTTAGGGTTCATATGAACAAAGGTGATAATCCTGATTCCAACATAATAACATAGTTGGGTGTATTTAATGGCAGTCTAAAAATTCGCTTAATAAAGTATCGGAGAAGTTTTTCAACTGTTTCGTATTGTTTCGTTCGCGTTTGTGCCGCGTAAAACATGTAAAACTCAGATATCGCTTCAAATATCTTGAACTTGCTGCTATGTGCTTTACTTTTGTTAGAAAACATCTTTTTCAAGTTGCACTAATTATATTAGAATTGTTTGATTTCTTAATTCGCAACAATGTTGACAGCTTTGTTTACAGAAACATATCTTAAGTCTGAAATAAATTTAACTCATATAAATTAAAACTGCTACAGACGTGAGAGGGAAAGTGACATTGGAGGAGGAGTAGCAATTTTGGCAAAAAAAGATATTTGTCAACAAATGGTAGGAACATTGAACTTAGGTTAGGTTAGGTTGGAGTGGCTGTCCAGATATCATTGACACACGTAGACCTCAAGGGTCCATTGTGATACCACTAATGAGGTTACTCTTGGGAGAGTAATGAATTTAAACAAACCATTTTGTACTTTTAATAAAGTTAGAGAGACGTTTTGTGTCAATCGTTGCCAGTTCACAGGTATTATCGAAGAAGGGATTACCGAGAAAGTAATTCCTTCTAATGGAGAGTGCTGGACATGTACATAGAAGGTGTTGGACTGTTTCCTCTTTCTCCTCGTCCATGCAGCTTCTACAGAAGTCATTTGTGTAGACCCCTAGCCTCAGAGCATGTCTACCTATGAGGCAGTGTCCCGTTATTACTTCAATTATAGAGCTTATACTTTGTCTGCTCAGTGATATCAAGCCTTTTGACCGTTTTAAGTCAATACTTGGCCACATTTGCTTGGTTGCCAGGCAGGTGGTACTTTGTGACCATCTAGTATTTGTTGTTTCTAAAGCATATTGCTTGAGAAGATATTTGCATGTAGCAAGTGGTGTTCCTATGTTATGTTTTTGTCTAACATAAGGCAGAAGTGTTCCGTTTTTGGCGAGCTCATCGGCTTTGCAATTTCCCGGAATGTCTCTGTGGCCCGGCACCCAAATGAGGTGAATGTTAAACTGTTCCGTCATCTCCCTTCAGAGATGATTGACAATCGTGGACTGTTCGAGAGTTTGTGGAGACAGACGCGAGAGATTTAAGAGCGGCTTGGCTGTCCAAGCCGCTCATTGGAATACAATGAATTGATTGGGAAGTCTATAGGATAGACTGAGATTCAGTTGTTCTGAAAAGATACCACTTCCAACTCCGTGATCGGTCTTTGAACCGCCAGTATAGAAGTGTACCGCATCGTCTTCCAGGGGTCCCTCTTCTCCCCAGGAGGATCTTGAAGGGATGGACACATGAAATCTTTTACCAAATACCATTTTTGGGGTGGTATAGTCTAAGCGATCTGGGATAAATCTGAAATTGTCTAGAATAGTTGTATGTCCAGTATTGTTACTGGTCCATTGAGAGGTGGCTCTAAGCCTTAAACATGAGTTGGCAGCCACCTTTTTAGAGAAGATGTCAAGTGGTGTTAGGTTTAAAAGCACTTCCAGTGCTGCGGTTGGTGTTGTGCGAAGTGCTCCTGTGATGCACATACCTGCTGACCGCTTGACTTTAATGAGTTTATTTAGATTTACCATCTTGTCCAGTGCGGTTCACCATACGGCAGCTCCATAAATGAGTATCGGCCTGATTACCGAAGTGAACATTGAACTTAGAAATTATTGAATGTCTTGGGATAAGGGTACAAATAAGCGAAAGTATATCTCTTGATTTAATTTCCGTTTATTTTTCTGTTAAAAATACTAATTCCGAAAAAAAATAATGTTCAAAAAAGATATTTTAAAGCTGATGCGTATCAAAGATAATGTTTTGATGGGTGGCGATCTTAACTCGAGACACCAGTCGTGGAACTGCTTAAGGCCAAATTCTTGGGGTAATATTTTGAAAGATGCTATGACTACACAGAATAATATTTATTTAATAAGCCTTGTAAACCCTACATATATACCAACTGACCGTAAGAAAAATCCATCAGTTTTGGATTTCTTTCTTACAAACAGAAATGAATATTTCACTCAACCTATATCACACTCACAGCCTTAAGTTCAGATCATTTGCCAGTGCAGACATTTTTTACAGAAACAACTTCTATTTTTAATTTGCAAAAAAGATATGCATTCTCAGCTGCTAAGTGGAATCTGTGTAGGGCACATGTTTCAAATTATATCGACACACAAAATTTATCGTTAAATAAAATTAATCGAACTTATCCAATTGATATGTACTTACAAAACTTTGTCGGCATTATTAATGATGCAGTTGATTAATCTGTTCCTCAAAGAACTCTTAAGAACAACTCAGATATTCATTTACCCAACAACATTCTAGTTCTCTTACGTTTAAGAAACACAGCTAGAAGATGCTGGGTAAGATATGTACAAACCTATTATAGTGATATGGTTTCAATACTAAATAAGCAAATTAAAAATGAAATCCTTATCCATAGAAATAGAAGGCGGAATGTAACTTTTAAAAAGGGGTCCAAGCCATTTTGAAAAGTAAGTAAAGTTATTTCTAAAAATCATTCAAACATTCCAGCGCCTTACAACCAAGATGAAAAGTTAAATTTACCTGCATCTTGCTCTCATAAAAACAATTTAATTACTTCTCACTTGAGTGATGATCAAACAATTTCAACAGTGAAAGAGAATATAAATGAAATAGATTTAACAGAATCGCACCTTGAAAGTAAAGTAGGCAGCTTACATGAACAACTAAAACTAATAAAGTCGTTGGAGTTGACAAGATACGAAACAAATATCTTTAGGACCTTCCAATGAAGGGGTACACTTTTTTTCTACTTTTATATTAAATGCATGCTTAATTTTAAACTATTCTCCAAATCAATTTAAAAAAGCAAAAGTAGTTGCCATACCAAAACCTGAAAAACCCCAAACAAATCCATTTAGCTATCGGCCTATTAGTTTGCTAAGCAATATAGGTAAGATTTTAGAAAAAATTGTTTAAAACTGTTTAGTTAAACACATAACAGAAAATCAAGTACTGCCAAAACAACAATTTGGCTTTAGATCGGCACATAGTAAGAATCATCAAGTTGTTATATTAAAAAATCATATAAAAAAAGGTTTGGTTTTGTTGAACATTGAGAAAGCATTTGACACTGTTTGGTATGAACCACTTTTATGTATAATGAAAATGTGTAGATTTCCCCTATTCTTGATCAAAAAGATCCAAAGTTTTTTAAAAGATAGACTTTTTTCTGTATTAATTGAAGACCGTAAATCAGAATATTTTTTGATATTGCTTTTGGTGTCGTTCAAGGATCAGTTGTGGGCCCTATCCTCTTCAATATTTTTGTGGCAGATTTTAGGGTCACAGATTCACATTGGGCAATGTTTGCAGATGATACTACAACATACTCTACCAATGTAAACCCTGTAAATATTATGTCTTCATTGCAAACATCAATTAAAGAGATTTGGGTATCACATTGGATAAAAAGCTAACTTTTCAAAAACATACTAAGATACCATAAACAAAATCAATATGTGTATTAGAATACTTTACCCATTTATTAGTCGGAGTTCAAGATTGGTTCAGAAAACAAACTCTATTTATATGAAACAATCTTTCAATCTATCTTTTTGTACGGTGTTCCTGTCTGGTACGATTGCGCGACCTGCCATAAAAACAAATTAAAAGTTATACAAAATAAAATACGTAAAATAATTCCTAAATTACCGAAACTATATTCAACATTGAAATTACATGAAAAAACAAATGTCAACCTTGTTGGTAGCCTTTCTATAAAATATGTATCAGATTTTATGTATAAATGTCAATTGTCGGACTAGTAAATGACCTATGTGCACTTAAGATTATAAGTATTACCTAAGGTTTTTGTTTTGTAGAGATTTTCCTTACTTTAATATTATATAAATTCATCTATTTTTTATTGTATAAAAATGTATTAAAGCGTCTTTAGCCTTAACAAGTTTCTCTCTTAGATTAATTTCCATGCTCAAATTTTTCGTTAATTAAACTTCAATTTAAATTCCGTGACAACTTTATTGACCTCTCCATTATAGAATCATGTTTTTTTCGCCGAATTGCGTCCTCTTCCTAGTTTAAAAATCAAAATTTAGCAATTATTAAGATTCACCATCAAACTTCAAAGCTGACAATATTGATACAGGCGGTTTATCATTAATTGTAATGGTTCAAGTGATGCTGCCAAAAGAACAATGTCGTCCGCAAACAGCAATGCTTTTATTGTTTGTCTGGCGAAGTCTGTGCCACCTGGTAAGAGGTTTAGAAGATCTTTAATAAACAAGGCGAACATACTCGGACTCAATTTACAGCCCTGTCTGACTCCTGATGGTGTTTTAAACCCTCTCAACAACTCTTCCCCACTCCATACCTTAGCAATTGTATCTGCATGACATTCCGTTATTATACAGATTGTAGATAAGCGCCTGTCTATCGAACTTTTAAGTGCAGATTTAAAGTCAACGAAAAACGTATATAGCTTCATGTCCTTATTCGGGAATGTTTCTGCGATACTTTTAAGGGCAAAAATGTGGTCAACCGTCAAATAACCTGTCCTAAAGCCTGCTTGAAATTTCTTTCGATTCGATTTATATGGTTATTTAAATGTGGGTTCCAACCTACAAAGTAATATTCCAGGATTGACCCTGCGTGTTAAACCCAAAGAATTTCGTGAGACGAAGCCAAGAATGGAGTTGGTTTTTTTTAATATATATTCTTTATGACCTACAAAGTTTAGCTTGGAGTCAAATATATCTCCAAGATATTCCAAGTTTTCCCTGAAACTTAATTGACTAAATATTTAGAATGCTGTTGTTAAAACAATAAACGACGGGTAAAAGAAAAAACATTCACATTTATAAATATTAACGCTCAATTGATTTGTTTTTCAATATTCATTCAGATAAAGATCAAGAATATAAATAGCCGTCTATTACACCAAGATGGCTTTAATTCATTTTTGGTTTTAATTTTAAGAACAAAAAGATCAATAGCTTCCTTAAGAGAGCGAAACAAATCGTTAGAAAAGTTATCGTTAGAAATTGAATCAAAGCTGAAGGCCGGCCAAATTGCTAACAAGTAAATTTGTGCACCTTAACAATAAGTTTTCTAAAATTTTGCGTCACTATCTTTGTTTGATAAGACTTGAGAAAGTCAAAATTTTCAATTCAACAAATCAGACCGATTACAATAACTTCTTATGGGAGGTTAAAAAGAGCTTTGAAAAAGAAAGAATTACACCTGAAATATTTACATCGCTCTAATACTGTCGCAATGCTTCGCATCCTCCATTGTTTTATCGATATTTTTACAAACAATGTTCTGTCAAACTGGCCAGTTGAAATACTCGTACTTTTACGAATGTTCATCAGTTTAAATTTCAGCTCAATTTTGGACGTACTGTCAAGCATAGAGATTTTTTTTGTACTGCACATCGAGAATGTGGCATGCTTTACCCAATTTTGTTTTTCCTTCCATTTTATGTTTCAAAACTTTAAGGTTAAAGTGCACCGTCATCTAATTATAATTACGCCATACTATTACTTAGTATTTGTAAAAAGGCCTTGGTAGTTTGGAGTAGAAACTTGGAGTAACATTTTTTAATGGAATCCAATGATTTCCTTACGTTTTCTTTCATTATTACAAGTTGTAACCTTTCTAACAATCTTTAATTTTTTTTTCTTTTTAGATTGCTGAGAATTTCTTCTTGGTGATGGACTGGCGATGTACAATTTCTACTCACCTGGCAACCATCATCTGCGCCAGTCCCATACATCACACATGTGTCAGCTAAACTCATCTGATAATTTTCACAAAAAACAACAACAACAACAACATGGTCATCTATTCAAACATCAAACATCATCAGTATTTGCAAAAGATCGTAATAATTTCATTAACTGTGATAAAATGTCCGATCGTGATCGTGTGACATGATCAACGGTCAATAGAACAAGGAATCACATAAGAAACGTAACACCACATCTCAACCAGCTTAGATAGTAGTGTTAATCCCCGTCATACAAAATAAATATCATTATTCAAATCAAAAGGACGAAAGTCTAAGTCTTAAAAGCAGTCTTCATCGTCATTAACGTCGTCTTCGTCATTGCATAAGCAAGCAACAAAAAGGTTTAACAAACTGTGTTTTTTGAAAGAGTGAAAAGGAAAAGAAAACTCATTTTACCCACCTACGTCCACGCCCACATATCCTTAGCTTAATATTCTAATCAACAAATCCACACGAACCTCCTTAAAACTTAATCATAACTTATGTTGGCTTTTAAACTAATCGCCGCATTCAAAGTGAACTAAGAATGAATAATGCAAACACAGAGGTCTACTGGGAATTAGCAGCTGTCGTGCCACCGCCTATTGACAATTTTACCACCACAGCATTCAATTATACCGCAGCAGCAGCCTCCGCAGCCGCCGCAGCAGCCGCCAACGCCGCAGGACATTCGAATCACACGCCATTGTCCTCTCTAATAACGTACAACCTCAGTGAAGAGCAGCTTATAAACAGCTATTTCAATGGCTATCTCACAACAGACGCCAACCTCAACTACTCGCTGGGCCAAACGCCACAGCCCGATTTGTGGGAGTCCCTCGAAGCCCTGCCCAACGACCGTGTCAGTTTGCTGTCGTTTTTGTTCCTATTCTCGTTTGCGACCGTCTTCGGCAACTCGCTCGTGATCCTAGCCGTTATAAGGGAACGGTATCTCCATACGGCAACCAACTACTTCATAACTTCATTGGCTGTGGCCGACTGCTTGGTCGGCCTGGTGGTGATGCCGTTTTCCGCACTCTACGAAGTCCTCGAGAATACGTGGTTTTTCGGGACGGACTGGTGCGACATCTGGCGATCACTGGACGTGCTCTTTAGCACGGCGTCAATTCTTAATCTGTGTGTAATTTCGCTGGACCGCTATTGGGCCATCACAGATCCGTTCTCCTATCCCATGAGGATGACGGTGAAACGCGCTGCCGGACTTATCTGCGCTGTGTGGGTTTGCTCGGGGGCTATAAGCTTCCCAGCGATCGTGTGGTGGCGAGCGGCCCGAGACGGCGAAATGCCTGCCTTTAAATGTACATTCACCGAGCACCTAGGCTACTTAGTATTCTCCTCCACAATTTCGTTCTATTTTCCGTTATTAGTTATGGTTTTTACATATTGCCGTATTTATCGTGCTGCCGTTATACAAACACGGTCACTGAAGATCGGCACCAAACAAGTCCTAATGGCATCAGGGGAATTGCAACTAACGCTTCGTATTCATCGCGGCGGCACCACCCGAGAAACCACAACCTCGTCACATCATCCGGTCGTCCATCACGGAAGTACGGGCGGTGGTGGTGGCCTTGGTGTTGGCGTGGGCGGTCTAGGTGCCAGCCATAACCATCATCATCACAATCATAGTGCGTCGGGTACGACGACATCAACGCCCGAAGAGCCAGAAGACGAACCGTTGTCAGCACTGCATAATAATGGCCTAGCCCGTCACCGGCACATGGGCAAGAACTTCTCGCTGTCACGGAAGCTGGCGAAGTTCGCCAAAGAGAAAAAGGCTGCAAAGACGCTCGGAATTGTGATGGGCGTTTTTATTGTTTGTTGGCTGCCATTTTTTGTGGTCAACTTGTTGTCCGGTTTTTGTATAGAATGTATAGAGCACGAGGAGATCGTGTCGGCGGTAGTAACGTGGCTGGGTTGGATAAACTCGTGCATGAATCCGGTGATATATGCCTGTTGGAGTCGAGACTTTCGAAGGTACGTAAATATATATTACTTTATTTTTAAAAAAAACTTTGCCTTTTAATATGAGATCAGTAGGATTGTATTCTTTTCTTTTTCTATATACGTATTTTTCTTTGTATTTTGCTCTGAAACCCTGGTTTCTATTTATTTTCAAATAGCAGGTGGTAGTTTTGAAGTTACAGGGATCTTAACTCCTTCTTTAAATGAGTTGATGGTTGTAAGGTTGTTTGAATAAATGATTGCCTTCAAAAAACCTCAAAGAAAAAAATCCAATGGTGTTCAATTATTGGATCGGGAAGTCCAATATTGGTCCAAAACGGCCTCTTCAACAGTTTAAAAAGATAAACTAAAAACTGGGTAATTATGTCAAGATAACAAACGAACTGTTACTGTCTCACTATTCGCATGTTCCACAAAAAAGGGTGCGATAATACCTTCAGCAAAATTGCACAACAAACAATTGCTGATTAATTTGTTTCTTGAAAGCATAAAGGTGAAAATAAGCTTCATAATTGAAAAAGATTTATTTGAAAAGTAAACATCCACTTAAGAAAATTAGTCAACAATACGTAAAATAAAATGATTGTTTGTTTGTGTGCTTGAACGCGTTTGTTTCAAAAACTACTGGTCTGATTTGAAAAATGCTAGTAGTATTAGATAATTTATATATTGAGGGATCCTTTAGACTATATAACATCGCACTAAGACCAATTTTAGCGGAGAATGTTTAAAAACGGGGAGAATTCAGAAGTCCTGAGAAAATGTCCAAGATAACATGTATGTTTCTTTTGAAGTTAGCTCACTAAACAATTTTTTTTGCTAACAAAAATTGTTCTAAAATAAAGCATATTAATATATTCCTCGTAACTATTTCTGTTCTTGAAAGCTATATCAATAAGTTCATTCAGAATAAAAAAGAGATGTCTATAATTTGATTTTGGATTTTTGTAAGGTCTTAGAAATTTTTTGAAATAAGCGAACCGAATATATCGCGTTTGAGTAAGAAAAGTAAGAAAATAGTTAAACCTTATCAAATTATGTTTTTTAAATCACTTTTAAACGTTGAAGTCTTTTAAATATCAAAAAGTTAGTATTCAAAATGAAGAGTAAATTTAGACTTTCATAAGTTACACAATATTAGGGTGACTAGGAACCTATTTCACACAAACACTTTTCCATTATGTTATAAACTGTTAAATTTAGAAAAAAGGGCTTCGATCGATGAATTCATAAAATCTTCACAGAATCAGACATTTTTGAAATTGAGATGAATAAAGGTGTTGACCTTAAAATTAAAAATTCATTGTGTTTGGTAAATTCGCAACAATTTTGTCTTGTTAACTACTATTAACTTCGCATAGGAAGCTATTGTAATCGGTCGGATATTTCGAACTGAACATTTTGACATATCTCGACGTTTCAAGATCCCAAGAGTTTAAATAAAAGATTTTTAGAGAGATGTCTTTGCGTCCGTGTGTACGTCCGTCCGTACGAAAATTTTAAGAACAAACTATTATTATATCTCCAAAATAATTGTGGGCAGTAAAGGATAAAGTTTTTGACATCTGGTAAGATTTTAGGAAAAATCTAATTGACAGTTTTCTATATAAAAAATAAAAAGATACAAAAAAAAGCATTATCTACTAAAAGTTTGTAGAAATAAATTTTCGACTCAAATATCTTTTCAAAAATTTGACAGATTGTTGACAAATTATTTTTTACTGCTTTGCATTAAAACAGGGAAAGATTCGATTCTTGATACTACTAAGGCATAACACTAGTAGTTGCCTGTGTCAAATAGCATTCTGTGGTTCAACTCAGTAATATTTTTCTTATAGTTTCTTTATTCAAGGGTATAACTTGGTACCATAATTCTTTTCTCACCATGGCCTCGCCATATACATTAAAATGATGTTGCTTATCAGTTTTTGCCACAATATGGTCTCTGCACCAATTCTTCTTTCAATTTTATGTGGTTTAAATTTTCCGTGAATAAGAAGATCATTCACTATTGCTTCCTTTATCGAAGTTTCAATCTAGACAGAGTGTCAACTTCTAGTGAATTTGATGCTTTTTGTCTGATTCCATCAAAAGAATTGTTTCGTCCTATCCCCGTACTGAAATCGATATTACGGGCGATTTCAATGTGTACAATTCTTCATGGCTTCAACATTCGGGTCAGACAACAAAAGAAGGAGTGTGTGCTGATATCTTCCTTGAGTTAAACCACCTAGCTCAGCTAGTCAACGAGCCCATCCGAATATCGGACGTTGAAGGTGGAGCAGAAAACACTCTTGACTTGTTTCTGACCTCTGACTCTGATAAGTACACTCTAGGCAAATCTAACCATTGTGTTATATCAGCAAATTTCTCGTGTTAAAACTGTTCAGTTAAAGAAAGAGAACCGTTTGGCAATACGAGAAAGCCAACTGAGACGGTCTCAATAATTATTTAAGGATCTTAAACTGGTCACTATGCTTCCCCGAAAGTAACGTTGACGCCATCGCTGATATGATCAAAAGTTTGGTTCTCCTGGGAATGAGAACTTCTATCCCGAATAGGGTTAAAAGCATCAGACCTAAGGAAAGCGCATGGTTCGATGCGAGATGAAAAAAGGTTATTAGCGTCAAGAAGGTAAGTTTCCGTTGTTTTAAAGATTATACAATTGAGAAAATACGGAATAAGTTCAAGCAATTCAGGAAGGCCTGCAGCGCCCATATTTGACGGACCAAATTTTTCCATGAGGAAAAATTACGGCTAAAAATACTACAATGTCCCAAAGGTATAGTAAAAATGTTTGATAATTTGTAAAAAACATGAGAAATTCTTCTTCTTAATCGGTTCCTACGCTCGTTGTGGATGACACTCCATTTGTAAGCTTTTTAGAGAAAACTAATCTCTTTGCTAGGCAATTTGGCGCCAATTCAAGACTGCCAGTGAGTGTTATGACTCCGCCTGTACTTGAGCGAGTTAGTGATTCCATGGGGCAAATCTTTTTTTCAAACTCGTGGCGAAAGTACTAAAAGATCTTAATATACACATATCCCCTGGTCCGGATGGTATCCCCGCTATTGTTCTGAAGAGATGTTCTTCAACGCTGGAAAAACCATTGCGAAAGCTTTTTCATCTGTCCTACTCCTCAGGTCTCATTCCGAGTGTATGGAAAACCGCACTTTTTCAGCCTATTACCAAAAAAAAACGCGAATCTTCCTCACCGTCTAATTACCGACCGATTGCACTTACGTCCCTTCTTTCCAAGGTCATGGAAACGCTGATTTATTATCAGCTCAAGAAATATCTTGAAGAACGGAAGGTTCTTAATGACCGACAGTATGGCTTTCGTAGCAATAGGTCGACTGGTGATCTCAAGGTTCATCTCACCGAACAGGGGAACAAATCTTTACATAGTTTTGGAGAAAGTAAGATTATTGCATTAGATATTTCAAAAGCATTTGATAGGGTTTGGCATCAGGCTCTCTTATCGAAAATGCGTGCTTACGGTTTGCATGAATCCCTCCTTCATTGGATTACCTTTCGAATCGTTCAATAAGATTTGTATTGGATGGATTCAAGTCTGAAAACCACAAAATAAACGCTGGTGTGCCCCAGGGCTGTGTTCTATCTCCAACACGCTTTTTCATTTTTATTAATGATCTCCTGTCTGCAACTTATAGTCCAATACATTGTTAAGCTGACGATAGTACTCTTAGCTTTTCATATACGTTTTCAGATTCACATCCCTCTTCTTCGGATGTGGAACTGCAACGACAGAATATGAAAGGATCATTAAATTCCGACCTAAACAGCATTGTACAATGGGGAATAAGAAACCGTTGACAATATCCATAAATGGCACTTGCATCGAGAAGACTGAACATCTCGATATCTTCGGTATATGTATAAGCAACCACCTTATGTGGACCGATCAAATACGCGATGTCGCCAAAAATGCCGAATGATGTTTATGTTTTCTAAGGCGATGGAAGAAGTTTTTCTCACCCTCTGATCTGGTTGTTATTTAAAAGACTTATAAACGTCCAAAGCTTGAGTATAACTCCCATATCTGGGCTTGTGCTCCTGCAACTTACTTAAGCCTCTTGGACTGTATTGAACGTAGAGCATTTAGACTGATTGGTCTTGGATGTTTTGATTTGAACATTTTTTGCCGTATTGGATAACTTATTTATTGAGAAAGGCGTTAGACTATAAAACACCTTAACATATAACAATTAGGAACATTTTTTACTAATTTTGTAAGTTTATAATGGAAGGAAAATGTCCACGACATCATATGTCTATCTTTTAAAGTTACCTGACTGAAAAATGTTGGTTCTGCTAAACCAAATTCTTGCAAAATAAAACATGCGAGTAACGCCGCCGCCGCCGCGCCGGGGCGAAGCTATTGTCAATATGAATAGATTCAAAGTAACTATTTTTGTCCTTAAAAAAAATTTTACCATTCAGAATAAAAAAGAGATGTCTATCATTAGGGTTTGGATTTTTTAAGTCTTTAGAAATGAGAGATAACCCTATCAATTCTATGGGATTGGAGTAAGAAGAGTAGGTTAGGTACATAGTTAAAAATTATGTATCGTAGATCACTTTTAGACGTTGAAGTCTTTTAAATATTAAAAAGTTAGTCAGAGTGATTTGGGCCCTTATTCTCCAAACACTTTTCATTTTACACTTCGCAACCTGACAAAAAAATTATGCTCTGCAAAATTAAGTGCAATTTGCAAAGTAAAAAGATTTTTTAATTTTTTAGACTTTATTTGAAATACAACAATTGCAGTCATGAAAAGTGCTTTCTTAAAAATTAGCCTTTCGGATTCGGTATTAAAATTGTACGTCCCCCCATTACCTAAAATGACTCGCAAACATGAATGCTTGAGAGTTCTTGAGTATTATTCTCCTGTTCTCTATGGACTGTTGCGTCACCTAATTCGTTATTAGTTTTCGACAACTTTTCAGAAAAAACTCTTATTTCCAAATAATCTTTAATATTACTGAAAAGCTTATCAAAATTCTAATTTGCAAAGTTTATTGTTTGTTTTACCAAAAGATAAATAATTTGTAAAACAAAATTGAATTGACTGAAATGATTATTTTATTTAATACTATACTTATTGCGATTAAAAATAATTATTTATATGACTTATCAACATTTTATATCGCAACTTCACCCCGAGAATTGAACGTTAAAAATAATGATGACACAAAAAAAAACACAACAAACAACGGATAGCTTCACGTGTCCTCGAATTAATTCATAAATAATTATTATTAAACAAGAAGACAATTTTATCGCATATTAAATCAAATTTGCTCCCATCCAAATTATTTTTTAATTAGTTTCTCCGACACGAAAATAATGTTCTTATTAGCAACATGAATAATATCCTTTCGCGCAATAATTTAAATTAATATACTTAAGTTTATTTCTATATATGTAATCCTTTTTTATGAGGGAGTTTCAAAAGAACTTTTATTTGTTATCAAATTATTATTTGTTCCTATGGCGTGCTATGATATGAACCTATATTATTTATTTATTCATTTATTATTGTGACACTCATACTATTAGTTCCATTGATAAACGACTTTGTCAATTAAAAATAAATATTTAAGAAGTAATTCAAACTCACAAAATTCTATAGAAAATACCACCTGCACAGATAAATTGAAAATTGAAAGCTATTATAAGAAGAGCGTGTGCGATTCAGTACACGTGTCAAAAAATTGAAACCTTTTTGACGGAACATCAGTTCCAAAAAATTAAAATTGAATGATATTAAAATTGACATTGATTAATCGAAAGAACCATTTCATGATATTAAACGTTCATCGATTGTTTCACTTGCTTTGTGGCTTGCGGCAAATGCACAGTGGTCAAAATGATGCTGATTAATTGAAACTTTAACTATTTTTTGATATTTTATATAGTTGCGTGTTATTTAGAAAATATTTTTAAACATTTGTTAAGAAAAGTTATGTCATAAAATTTGTCAAAGTTGGTAAGAAAATCATACAATTTATGTATAAAAGATTGCAATAGGGAAATCTTTAAAAAAACAATCGGTAGAAATCGGTGGCAGACCTTAACCATCGGTTTATCTACTAAAGATCGACAAATGATTAAATTATAAAAATTTTGTATTTCTTAATTCTAAGGTCCGATGTTGAATGTACATCCGTACAATTCGTGCAAAATTAAAGCAACAGGTTTTTTAGAAGATGTGAAAACAAAAATACAGTCTCGTAATACAGAAAATATTTCTAGTGTTCGTAATAGTGTGGCAACTTGTCGTCGTGCCCTGCAATGGCACCTCTTACGATCGTCCGAATCGTTGATTAACATTATGCATAAAGGTTTGCAATTAAACGCTTACAAGATGCAATCGACTCAAGTACTAACGCATCTTGATCGTTTCAAGTCATTGGAGAGAATGGTGCAAGAAATGGTATCAGTGCATGATCAGTTTTTGAAAAAAATTAGTCTTCGAATCGTCAATAATCAGAATTGCCACATTTGGGCAATTATACAACAGGAATTGATAAGAAACCAATGTTAGCTAAAGGCATAATCGGGTCGTATTTTTTCCAAAATGGGGACGGTCTGACAGTTACTGTGAATGGTGTTCGCTGTCGTGTGATGCTAACGTACTTTTTTGGCGCGAATTAGAAGAAATGGATGATATGTGGTATCAATAGGACGGTGCCATTTGCAACACAGCTAATGAAGGAGTTGCTATTTTTGACGTTAAATTAAATGGTTCGGGGTTACCTCCAGTGGTGGCGATGTTAATTGGCCAGCAAGATCATGTGGTTTGACACTATTGGACTTCGTGTTTCTTTGTGTTATTTAAGAGAAAAGCATCATCATCGAAAATTTATAGAATTGTATGGAGGTTTGCCGCCGAGTTCAAGGCGGTCATTTGGCCGATACGTATTTTCATAAATAATTGAACCATACAAATATTGTCATAATAAAGAGATATGACAATAATTTTATAAATTAATTTGTGTTTTATTTAAAACCAACTTCGGCTCTTAAAATATAACCACCCTTTAATTGTTATACTTTCCCATAGATCATTCGCTTTTTAGGCCTTGTTCTTCTAACTCTTTGAACATTATTTGGAGCTTGTATGACCTTGCGGTTTTTTTGGTCGCGTAGCACTCTAAAGATAAGGTTCGTAATATTAGATGCCAATATTTCGAAGTACTGCCTAGAAGCTCACCATGCAGTTTGTACTCTAATACCAAACCTTTTTAAAGGCTTGAGCAACATCTAATAATTTTACCGAGCATAGTTTATTCTTTTCAAGTGCCTTTTCCACCATATTTGTGATTCGTTTTACTTTGTATATAGTGGAATTTTTATATCTGGATATCTTCATTCTTTATTTTTCGCTAAATCTTTTCAGTTGCAGTTTTTGAAAAACTTTTGCGATGATTGGTATTAGTATTATTAGTCGGTAAGATGTTATTTCTGTCAGTATCTGACATTGTTAAGGTAAAATAATTACTGAGCAATTTATTATACATTTTATTGAAGGTATTTTTTTCAGAATCTAATCAGTTATCAGATGTTAGGCTGGTAATTTTTGACTAGATAACTTTTGTTGACTTTTTACTTCTTTGAGCTTGATGAAAGGTATTTCACATTTGGCATTCCTACGAATATATCAACAAACTATAAGGAATATTAAAAAAAAACTTAATTGAAACATACAAATAATTATACTTTGATTTAAGTTCATCCTAAAATATACGGAACATAAAAAGAACGCTTTTAAAAAATCCAATCTGGGTTTTTTAATTGATCGATTTTGTTGACTCCAATTATATCACGAATTAATTGTGCTGTCTACTTCCATTTCATGTTTTATTATACGGCGTTAGGTCGTTTCACCCCAAAACCATATTAAAAAAGAGGCTGTGATGCGACCAACATTGATAACTTCCCATCCCGTCTGTCGATTTGTTTCGCATAAAAGTTTGTAAGTTTTCGTGTTGGGTTAAACAACATTGTAAGTTGAAACATTCTTACAAATTTTAAAATTACCAACAATATTTTTCACATACAGAAATTGTTTAGTTTAAAAACCTAGTTTTTTAAAATAGATTTTTAGTCGAAAACAATTTTTTACTAATTTTAGTTGCATTTCTTAAATTTTTACAAATTGGATCAATGAAATTAATTTGAGAGATATCAAGAACCGAACATCAATTTTTACCAAATTTCCGTACTATTTTTGGTAGATTTTATTTTTTTTTATGAAAAAACGGACTGAAATCGAAAACAACATTTTCTGTGAATTACAAAAAGTTTGAAAATAATATTTTTAACTTCCCATTGGAAGTAATTGTAATGGATCTGATTTTTCAAATTGAAAATTTTGACATTTCTCGAAGTTTCAAGGTCCCTAGAGTCGAAATAAAAGATTTTTAGAACGATGTCTGTGCGTGCGTGTGTACGTACGTTCGTGCGTCTGTACGTCCATACGTTCACGACGTTTTTTTCGCTGTCCATAGCTCAAGAACCAGAAGAGATATCAATTTCAAACAAATTTTGTTATACAGATAATAAAGCAGAAAGGGCTCTCAAGAAAATTGTGTGGGCGGTTATTTTACCATAGCAGTTTGAAAAAAAGGTACAAATGTTGGTTAAACCTAAATATCTTATGAACCAAAAACGCTAGACTTAAATTAAATTGCATATAATATATTGTAACGTGACATCCAAGAAGTATATTTTTGAAAAAAATCCAACTAACTTTTTTTTTTATAAATCAAAAACAATGAATACAAAATTGTCGTCTCCAAAATTTTAGGACCTAAATATGATTTCATCTCCAAAACAATTTTGCGCAACGAAGAACATCTGATAAAATTTTGTGAAAATTCGAATTGACAGTTTTTTTTTATAAAAAATAAAAATCTAAAAAAAACATTACACAAAGTTGGTAAAAATTGAATATCGATTCAAATATCTTTTCAAAAACTTGAAATTTAGGCTTCACACTTATTTTATCTTATAACAAATATTGTTTTCAACATTCTGAAAAATATTGAAAAAATCGAATTGACAGTTTTTTTACAAAAAATAAAACTCTAAAAAAAACAGTACTAAAACTTGGTAAAAATGTACTTTCGACTCAAATAGCTTTTCAAAATTTAAAAATATTGGCTTCAAACTTATTTTATTTCACAGAAAATATTGTTTTCGATATTCAGTAATTTGTCAAAATCAAACAGTCCATTTGTTCATAAAAAATAAAATCTACAAAAAACAGTACCTACGCAAATTAGGTAAAAATTGATACGAGTACATATGGACAAAATTTTAAGCAAGACAAATCGACAGGCCGGATGGGAAGTTATCTGTGTGGGTTGCATCCCAACCTCTTTTTTGTTTTTGTTTTATTTTCTTGTTTATGTTTTCATTTTTGTAAGAGAACTGTCTATTCCATTTTTTCAAAATTTTACTCAATATTTGGAAAGATATTTGAGTCGAAATTCAATTTTTACAACTTTTGAGTAATGTTTTTTTTTTGAATTTTTTTTTATAAGTCAATTTAATTTTATTTTAAATCTTACCAGATGTTAAAAACGTTATTTTTCGTTGCACAAAATTGTTTTGGAGATAAAATCATTTTGTATTCGTAAGATTTTCGGGGTGAGAATGTTTTTTTTCAGTTGTGTTGATTTATAAAAAAAAACATTAATTGGATTTTTTTAAAAAAATATATTTATTTGGTATCATGTTACAACATATTAAATAAAATTTAATTCCAGCCTCTAGCGTTTTTGGTTCATGAGATATTTAGGGTTAACCAAAACTTTTACCTTTTTTAAAACCTTTATGGTTACAAAACCACCCACGCAATTTTCTTGAGAGTTTTTTCTGCATCTTTCTGACTTATCATGTGTATGACAAAATTTATTTGAAGTCGATTACTCTACCGGATCTTGAGTTATGGACGACGAAAAAAACGTAGCTAACGTATGAACGTACGTACACACGCACGCACAGACATCTTTCTAAGAATCTTTTATTTTGACTCTAGGGAAAACGTCAAGAAATGTCAAAATTTTCAATTCGAAAAATCGGACGGATTATAATACCTTGCTATGGGATGTTAATAACATGAAATGGTTTGCTCATTCACAGTTTGCATAAACAGTATAATATGTGTGGGGTCCATTCTGCCCCCTGCTAGGGATTACTATAGGATTTAAGGTATATTCTGAAATTGTTTGTATTCAAAGTTTCTTTAAATTCAGATTCTGTAAGTGCAAAGAAAGTATGCATACACTTCGCAATTACCCCAAATCTAACAGAGGTGGTGCATTAGGGCAGCATTTCCAGACTCATAAATACCTCACTGTTTAAAGTCGTAAATGACATAAGGCCCAATTTCCACAAATAACACGAAATCTTCTGGGCGTTATGAAATTTCTAAATCTACACGTTACACCATTAAAAGTAGATTTTGGTGATATGACATTTTATTTGGGAGTTGTGACGTTTTCTTAGTGATATTTCTTACGAGCGACGTTTCTCTTTTTGGGTCTTGTCACTTGTGTCATAATAATATTATCCTAGGCTCTATTTTAGGATGCTATATCATTAAAAGAAGAACAAGATTTGTAGTGTCCTAAAAACGCTGAGTATTTTTGATAATATTGTTTCTACATAAAAGTCCCACTCACATTTTCGAAACAATTATTTTGTGCAGAAAAACGTTAGTTTGATCCACTGTCCGACATTATGTTATACATAGATATATCATATATGTGGTCCATCATATTAACTAAAACTGTAATAGATTTGAGTTTATATTCCATAGAACAATCAAAAACGACGTGAGATACAGCCCACAATAATAAACAGATTGTCAAACTATTATAAAGGGTTGCCTCACTGAAGGACCATAGTAGTTTGAACTTTGAACGCAAAAAATCCTTACAAAATACATTTCCTTTTAAGTACTTTCAATAGAATTAATAAGTTTTGTTGCTCAATGCCAAATTATTTTACACAAATGATAAAAGATTAATTTTTAAATTTCAGAGCATTTGTGCGATTACTCTGCATGTGTTGCCCGCGGAAGATTCGAAGAAAATATCAACCAACTATGCGCTCAAAATCACAGGTGAGTAATCATTCCAACAAAAAGGATCATACTTGTTTCATTCAGAATTAAAAAAAAAGAAATTCTCTAATTACATTTTTTAAATAAATTCTGTTAACGTGATGCAAACACACATTGACACAAAGTTTATTTTTCTTTATATATTTTCTTCTGATTTTCTTGTCAATTTAATTTAATTTTTCTAAAATACAAAAAAAATCTTAATCAAACTTTTACAGAGATTTGCAACGAGACGATGTTACTCGACGTGTTCCTTACACGGCATCCAACATGTGAGGCATAATTCCTGCGAACAAACGTACATATAGTTGTATCCTTTCGTCCTTCCTTCTTCTACATACATTCTATACTTTAAACTTATAAATATCTTTATGATGCAAAGAGAGAAAGAAAATCAAATGCAAAATGCAAACACAAGAAGTAAAAAAGAAAATCTCTTTCCAAATGTATTTTTCCTTTTGACGGAAGAAATTTCAAAAGAATCCTTAAGGCTTCCAAAAAACGATCCAATACTCTTTTATTTTTCCGCATTTACAAGAAAATTCATGTCAAATAGACAAGTTTCCCTCTTAAGTTTCTTGCCGTGCCTTGCCTTATATGCAAATGCAATTTGAAGTCATCCTGCTAAAATAATATCCTTCGAAATATCCTGAATGGAATTTCCATGCATATTGTACGTATGCGCATACGGAAAGCATACCTATGCGTAAGGCGTACCTATCCTCGTATCCTACATACTCAAAACTATGCAACCTGAACTACCTATGAACATATGAAAAGGACATTTATAGCAAAATAGCACTGTCAACCGACTAAGGAGGATTTATTTTGACATTAATGCATAGTTGAGAAGTAGACAATGTTGTTCATTTCCATCCAAGGTATGTAGAACAACATTTGAATTTTTACTAACCTCAAAAAATGTTCTTGCTGTTTGGTTTTGGTTTGGCCAATAATATTTATTGCAATAACGCAACGCACTCGTTTCACGTTTCTCGTTTTTGGTGTCGAAATCTACATATTGTTACTTTTATATGATGTTTTTTCGTGTTGTTCCACTGTTCAGCTTTTTGGCTGTTTTCAGGGCAAGCATTTTTATGATTGGATTGCAAAATGTAATTTTTGTTTTGTTTCTATTTCTATTTCTGTTGTTTTTTTTTTGTTATTTGTTCTAAAAATGTTCCTGCACTTTTTTGTACCTACACTTTACTAAAATATACTATTTTGAGAAAACACATTTACATAATTTTATGACACTTTTTGTAGCAGGCTTTTTGCTTTTTGTAGACACACAACACACCATAGAACAGGAAATTCAAAGGACTTTATTAAGAATGAGTTAATTCGGAAAGGACGGTCAAAAAACCGGAGCTTATAAAAGGCAATATTGTTGGTCGGCTTATTGTATTTTTATGTAGAAATTTTTAGCAAGTTTATAGCTAGATTTGTTTTGTTAAATAAACTAGGTTTGTTTTTATGTACCTTTATTTGTTTTAGTTTGTAGATATTTAGTTATACAGGTCTTCATGGAAAAGTATCAACAAAATAATTATTAAAAAATCTTAACGTTTATAAATCGTTTTTTGCTTTTAGTTAGAATTTGTATAGCCTATTTCAGGATTATTAATGAAAGTTAAAATATACATAAACAATTTTAAAAATTTTTAAGTTTAAGGTGTACAAAAACTGACTTCATAATTTGTTTAAAGATCTAACTATCACCAAAATATTGAAAAACAAAATAATAACATTAAGAACATTTGTAAGCGGCACTTTACAGAACAATTTAATATCTGGTCCTAGTCACATAAATTTGACATAACATAAATTTTAATTAATATAAAGTTTGTGTTCCTAAAGCAAACCTTTAATTTATAACAAAATACATTTTAAGATTAACATTCATTAGAAAGCAAGAAAGCAAAGTGTTTTAGAAATACGGCACCGCTTACAAATATGGCACTTATTTCAAAAACCTCAAATATTTTAATAATTTTTATTACTAACACTATTATGCAACATCCCAATAGATCTTGGAAATACTCGTAGATCAACTTCTAATAAGTATAGTATGCTTAAGTACTATTTTACTCATTTTATACTAGACTGATAAAAGAGGAAACCATAATGGTGAGCCTCAGAGCTTGACTCGCTCAGAAGAGAATGTATTAAACTCTTCAACCGAGCCAAAGTCGTACGACTAGCCTCTCAC
This sequence comes from Eupeodes corollae, assembly GCF_945859685.1. NCBI lineage: Eukaryota > Metazoa > Arthropoda > Insecta > Diptera > Syrphidae > Eupeodes > Eupeodes corollae. The sequence continues at coordinate 17,294,108 of NC_079147.1, read as the reverse complement.
TATTATTCTTACAAAGAATCCCTAAGATTTTACAAGAAGGCACTAAGGCAATTTATATGATCTTCCTGGCGATCCATCTGTGTCATTAAAGGAGAAACTTATGAAGCCTACGGATTACGGAAAATGCTAGAAAATTCAGGCGGTTCCTGGACAAATTCCTGTAATGTATCGCTGAACTTACTATTAGATACTCATTTTCCTGGTAGTTCTTTAACCGAACCTTGCAGAAATCATATTCGTTTAAGTTCCAATCCAACATATCTACAAGCTCTGATCACAATTTACAAGCTATAATGGGCTCTCAAGAGCTTCAAACCATTTAAATCTGCAGGACCAGATGGGATAATACCAGCCGAGTTACAAAAGACTTCTGACATAATTGCACCAATCCTTGAGGCAATTTTTACCAGCTGTTGTTTTTATACGCAAAGCAGGTAAATGCTAGCAAGTCAATCCTAAGGATCTACGACCTATAAGTCTATCATCATTCCTTCTTAAGACCTTGGAAAGATTGATTGATATCCATTTAAGGAGAATCATTGATACAAGACTTCTGTCTTCGGCTTAAAATGTCTACTGTAAAGGTAAATCGGTGGAAACAGCGTTACCCACCTTAGTACGCATAATCGAATATCTCTTCTTCATAAAGAGTTCACTATGGTTGTTTTCCTTGACATGGAAGGTGCCTTTAGCACTGTTGACACATCTGCAATAACATCTGCACTAACAACTCTAAACGTTAAGAGATCGCTTGGGGAGTTAATTCATTTGATCATGACTAGGAGCATAATTAACTAGGAGCATAAAAAACTGGGAAATTCTTCTGGCAGACGATTTGTTAGTGAAGGGACACCCCAAGGTGGTGTTCTATCCCCTCTCCTCTGGAACCTGGGGGTGAATGATATCCTAACTGGTCTGGAGCGGAGGGTTTCAGAGTGATAGCCTATTCGGACGACGACGTTGCTAAAGCAGTTTCAGGAAAGCATCTTAATACCCTTAAAGAACTCTTACAAAATGCGTTGGATATACCAATACTTTAAGCTGATCGGTGTGGACTAGGTGTTAACCCACACAAAACCGACTTAGTCTTATTTTCGAGGAAATACAAAATTCTATTTGTCAACCCTTCCTATATTGAAGGATTCCAATTAAAATTCTCAGACGATGCTAAATACCTGGGTCTTGTTTTTGATACAAAACTAAATTGAAAACTCAATATACAGGAAAGAGTCAAAAAAGCTACTGTAGCTCTCTTTTCTTGCAACAATTTTATCGGTAATAAATGGCGCTTACATCCCAAAATCACGCATTGGTAATTAGACCGATTTTAATGTACGGTGTGGCATTATGTTGGACTGCTGTAGAGAAAACTCCAACGTTTAGCTTGCAAATGTATAAGCGGATCGCTTCGCACGACCCCTTCTGCGGCACTGGACACTTTACCTACCTAACACCTCTTGACATGTTAAGCAAAAAAAAATAGCTGCAAGCTCTGCTATTCGCCTCAAAGCTTCGTCGCAATGAATTAACAAAAACATTGGCCACTCCGTAATTCTTAGGTATTTAGAATCAATTTTAAAGCACACAGACTACACCATCCCCCAACGGCAATTCGAAAGAAACTTCCAAATTTCTATACCTTTAAGATCTTTCTGTGAGGATAGAGCATTCCTGGATGATGAGTCACTCCATTTTTATACAGATGGTTCAAAAACAAAAGAAGGGGTTTCGGGAAGTGTGTACTCTGAACGACTGAAATTAAGTCTCTCATTCCGCCTTCCCAATCATTGTAGCGTGTTCCAGGCAGAACTTTTGGCGATAAAAGAAGTCATTTAGTGGCTCAAAGAAAACATGATATCAACATCTGATATCCATATCTTTTCAGATAGCCAGGCCAGGCATTTCAGGTTATTGTGAGGCAGATGAACTCGCTAGGAACTGTACAGTAGTGCCCATCCTACCACGGTTGGCAAGTACTCCCATATAAATCGCTACTTGTAAACTTCTGCTAATGCAAGACGCTGTGAGGAGGGCGGGCACCAGGTGGAACAATATCACCACGTGTCAAGTCACAAAAAACATTTGGCCAAAACTAGATTTAAAACGTTCAAGGTGCTTGCTATCTCTAAGCAGATCGCATTTCAGCTCGATAATAGGGGTCATAACCGGACACTGTCTAATAGGAAAGCACAAAACGTGGTTAGGCGTATTCTTAAATGACTTTTTCAGAAGCTGTATGGACGAGGAAGAGGAAGAAACAGTTCTTCACCTTTTCTGTACATGCCCTGATCTAGCTCAAAAACGCAAGAATTACCTAGGAAAATTCTTCTTTAACGATCTAAACGATCTGAATCATATTAGCATAATCAGCCTTTCGTTTCATAAGGAACTCAAACTTGTTCCATTGAGCTTAGGAGGAATCCTCAAGATTCATGTGATATTACAATGGGCCATTAAACTGGCCTAAATGTGTCCGATTCCATAATGGACAGCCACTTTAACCTAACATTAACCTATACTAGACTGATTCAAGAAAATCTTATAGGTCAGTTAAATAAGAGTTTTTGTTTATAGCTTTCTTTTGGTGTGAACAAATTAAAGTTTATAAAAAATAAAACATTTTGTCGTTGAAATGTTTGACCTTCTTAACTTATTAATTAATCTTCTACTTAAATGAAACAGAATAGCTTTAGCATATCAACTATTTCAGTTTATTAATTCATTTCGAGTGACGTCTCATTTGTATGTACTTAATAAATCCATTTTGTATTTTATGTATTTTATGATATACTTTGTTATGATTAGATAACGGTAAGCTTGTACATTTAAATAAAATGGATTTTTGTACTAACTTTATTTTTTCACTATTATTTCTATATCAAAAATGTGCTGAGCTGTGGGCGCTTTCTGCACTCTGCCTATCTGAAATGGTTAAACGTATGGGATAATGATTGACAGAAATCTTTTGGCAAGTTGTATACTAGACCATAATCACGAAAATTTCGACGGAGACTCGAAATTTTATCAGACACAATATTTAGGACACCAAAAGGAAGGTATAAACCAATTTCCAGCTTACTATCACTTATTCCGACGCTGAGTTTTTTGATAAATGACTCAAAATAATCGAATTTCATCAATGTAAGCTGGTAGTCAAATTGATACCTAAAAAGCTGTCACAACAAAAATGAGATCATTTTCCTACAAATATGTCCTTTCTGAATAGAGCTACCAGATGCTTACAAAAAAACGGATGGAAAATTTTATCAGTTATCTTTTTAAGGTACAAAAACACATTCTTGTGACAGACTCATAGACAGCTTATGATATTGTATAGAAGTTAAAGGCATTGAACAAAATACGCAAAATTGTAACAATTGACAAAACCGTAAAATTCAATGTCGAGGTACATAAAATCGAGTATGATAAACTTCCTGAACAAAATTGATGCATAAGGCAAGTTCCCTTAACAATTGTCTAATTAGAATTTTTAAATTATCTTAAAAACTTTAGAAGACATATAAAATATCTTGGTTTTGATTGGAAGAGAGAAAATAGAGATGTAATTAATATTACCCGTGCTGTATTGCAAGTCTATATGTAGTACAGTCAGAAATTTCCAAAAAAAAAACTATCAGCCAAAGTCAGGTTTTTATATTAGAAAAGTAAGAAATCATAATTGTTAAAAATCGAGAGAAATTGAGTCCAGAACAAATCTCTATGAAGGTTTGAGTAAACTATGAATACAATACTTTCATCATTTTGAAAAATACGTTTTGGAGTTAATTTTCAGTGCTGATTTCGAATCCAAACTTTAATTAATTGCTGATGTTTTAAATTTTAACACTTTTCAACATAATTTGTTAATATCTTTTAAAAACTTGATATAATAATATTGTTTAGACAATAGATTCGATACAAGAACAAAACTTACTTTCAAACCGTTGTGTCTTTTTATATTAAAAACAGTTCAAGCATAAATGGCGTTTTTTCAGAAATCAGGTGAAATCTGACACTTCATGAAGATTTTTCGAATATTATATGAAATAATATAAATATATCAATTTAATATTGAAGGAAACTATCATATTTCAAAAACTATCACGGATTTTATTGAAAAAAAGCTACTTCAAACATTTAGATAAGTTTAAGAAACCTTATGTACAAACGTGTTTTTGAGAATTTTAAAAGGTAAAAGCGCAATTATATTACCAGTAAGTAAACGTAGTTGACCAGTGTAATCAAACAATTTAGTAGATTACAAAGACGAGAACTAAAAATCGTTGAAAAGCAGAATGAGAATATTATATTGAATTTTCCATCTTTTTTTTTAAGGTCTGCCGAGATACTTTTTAAGTTTAATGGTAAAATTTAAACTTACTACAGTTGATACGGAGCAGTCATACAAGTTTTCAGGACTATACACAAATTGCATTTTTTAGGCGTTAGTGTGAAAGGCAACCATGAAACCATAAGTTACTTGGCTTTGGAGATATCAAACAACTTTCTATGACACCAACAAGATATAAAATGCATAGTTTTTTTCTATGAAAATGCCGACGACAGCGTTTTTATTTCTGCAGCGTAAGTTTGGTTGCAGCCAAAACATGTTATTTCAAAAAGTGCTAGTAAAAGGTGTCAGCTCTTATTGAAAAATGAACAATGATAATCTGGAAACATGCTTTCAAAACATGCAAGGGTTATCAATTTTACCAACATTTATGTTAGAGAATCAAGTAAACGTTAACATTTAAACCATATTTGGATCCTACTTCTACTTGTATCTACAGCGAAGCGTTTGTATTTGTAATACGAAACATTTTTTTGCGGAAAAACCGCACATAATAAAAAACGCGAAAAATTATTTTTAAAACAACATTTTTTTTTTTTGAACATAATTATTATGATCAAAACTATGGATCAAAATTAACTTTCTTACAACCTAACCTAAATCTTCTAAAATGAAGATTTTACTTAAGGAAAAGGAATATTAGAAAAATTTAATTACTTTCGTCGTTTTTAATCCTTGAATTTTTAACAGAATTATTTTATCTGAAAAATTTCCTCTCCCATTTGAAAATGTTAACGTGTTTTGTATCTTTTTAACTCATTTATAGTGTTATTTTACAACTTATGTTAAACTCTTTGTAATTGTTTTGTTTGCTATTAAATCGGGATTTTTCTATTTAAAACATTTCTATGCAAATTTTGAAAAGCTGGAATTTTAGGCTCAAGGTGAAAGTAAATTCAGCAGTCTTGAAATTGAAGAATATAATTTTAATTGATACTAATTGTGTCCTTTGCAGCATAAATAATAAAACTTAAACAATCAAATAGTATATTTTTCTGATTTATAACTATGTTATACTTAACGCTTTAGACCAATTACATTATAAACTTACCCCAACAAATCGGAAGTACCGGATTTAATACAGTAAATTTTTTTTATCTAGTTCAAAAAAATATATGTGTATGTTCATATGTATATCGCTCCTAACTATTAACTCTTTCTACCCTAAAACCATTCACACTATTGTGAGTTAATGGCTTAATGTGTTCCTTTTTATTTTACATGTAACTTATAATGTTCCTTAATAAGTTCGTCCAATAATACTAATAATACGACTACAGTCTCTATGCCAGGATTCAAATATTAACTTATAATCAATTGTATAACTATATGAACAATAAACATAATAGTTCTCTCTGTACGAGTAAAAGGACAGATCTAAGGATTAAGGAAATTGCTATAATAGCAATTAATGTAAATGTGTTTCCTCAATTATACTGTTTCTAGAGAAGAGTATACAAATAATAAAATTGAAATCCTTTTATATTTACTCAAACTCAAACTCAAAACAATCCAATCATAATTCTTGTACTTGTTTCCTTCCATAACAGTTACTGTTATAAACCTATACTATGCAGTTTTGTTGTTTTCGTTTCCCTTTTAATTGAGTGTCAATTATAATTGTTGTCTGTCTCTCGTTTCAAAAACCAAAATTAATGTTTTTTAACATTTTCTCTTCAAAAATTTATAATATTGAATTTGTTATATTGAAATATGTACGTTATTTTTTTATGTTTTCAACTTTTTATGTTTTGTTTGTTTTTGTTAAACTGTAATTGTCTGTGTGTTTTCTGCACTTCTGCTTCGTTAAATTCATATTTGAATATTTGTTCTTTAATTAAATAAAAAATAAAATAACTAACAACGTTTATATAAAAATATTCGTTATTTTAAACAAATAAAACAAAAAAGTACAAACAATCAATATTGTTTAAGGTATAAAATAAAACAACCATTACAACGTTGCCTTGATGCCTTTGTGTTGAGTTATTTTTTTCTCATTTATTTTTTGACGTAACATGTTCGTTGATAATTTATTTAAATAAAAATTCATACAAAAACATTTAAAAAAAATACTAGCTATACACCATTTATAACAATAAATTGTTTGTAAATTTGTTTCATTTTCTGTTGTTGTTCTGTTTTTTTTTTATTTATTTATTTACACTTTCATCACAACCACATCATGAAAACTTTCACTCTTATTTTTATATTGCACAAAGTTTTTACCTCCTTAAATTAAAAACATAAAAACATACACAAAATATAACTACTTTTTTGTATCACAAAGTTTGTCTTCTTTTTAAATTGGATCAAAACAAATGTACAGGGTGTTTCTTGCTATAAAAAATGAGATATTTTCTTCTTGATGGATGAATTTGAGAACACACAATTTATTAATAAGGGAAAAATATATTTAAAAGAGTTTTATATTAAAACTTATTTTAAATTGTACAACTTTTATTTTTTAGAAATTTATCAGTTTTTTTAAATCCAAAATGTGTATTTAAAATGTTGTATACATTCCAAAGACAAATTTCTTAATAATATGGAAGGAGCTGTCTTCAAATGAGGAATGTTGCAAACCCTAGAAACATCACGTTTTTGTCCTTTTTTATTCTATAACTTAAATAATTTAATTTATCGCTAGCGTTTTCTAAGAATCACCCTATATATAAAAATAGTGAAAGGTTGGGTGAAATAATAAGGTTAATTTTTGGTTTATATTAAAGTATTTATAACCACATTTTTTGTTTCTTATTATTTGAAATACTTTTCAGGATAAAATTGAACAGTGGCATGAAATCTACATACTTCTTAAACTAAAACGATATTTTATCAATAGCGCTATCAACTTCAAATATACGTGACGTGAAACCAAACAAGAAAAATATTGAAACAATTGAAACTTCAATATTTTACAAACAAAACATGATTTTGCCTAATAAATAATAATTTTATACAACAAGAATACATTTTGAGAAAAAAAAAGTATTGGCTTTTTACAAAAAATAAAAACCTAACAATCAATATTACTAAAGTTGTTAAAAAATAATTTTTGACTCGAATATCCTGTCAAAAATTTTGTATTGTGGATTCAATCTTATTTTATCCTATAAAAAATGTTTTCCTCAATATTCATTCAAATATTTAATAAAATATTTTACTTAAATATTGGGAACAGAAATATAGATAATGAAACCAAACTTATTAACTTCCCATAGGAAATTATTGTTATCGGTCCGATTCATCGAATTGAAAATTTTACGTTTCAAGTTTCCAAGAGTTAAAATAAAATATTTTTAGAGAGATGTATATTGCTTTCGACATTCAGTAAATTTCTTATAAAAGTTCAATAGCCAGTTTTTTGATAAAAATTATAATCTACAAAAAATAATACGCACATGCTACTAAAATAGTTAGATTTCGAAATCAAACTATTTCATCATATCCAAAATAACGTTGGAAATTTTTAATTTTTTGGAATAATTCAACTGAAAGCTTTTTAAAAAAAACACAGAAACCTACAAACCTTTTAAGCAAGACAAATTGACAGACGGGATAAGAAGTTATCAGTGCGGGTCGCATCCCAGCCTCTTTTTTATCATAATTATGGTCGAATCGCTTCTCAAGGCCCCATCTGCGGTACTCTCACTAACATCTTTTGATTTACTTAGGAAACAAATATCTACAGGCTTTGCTATTCGCCAGAAGGCTTTATTCCAGTGAGTTAACAACAACATTGCGCACTCCGTAATTCTTAGGTATTTAGAATCAATTCCAGAGCACACAGACTACACCATCCTCTATATGCAATTCTACAGAATCTTTAATATCTCTACACCTTACTGAGGACACTGTCTCTGTCTCTACAATTTTTGTAACAGTCTATATGTGTGCCGATCATCTCTAATGGAGATGGCACAACAGTCTTATATTTATCTTGCTGGGTGCCTGGCCATAGAGATATTCCGGGAAATTATAAGACAGATGAAAATGCCAGAACGTACAACACATTCTAAGGCGTTTGGCTAATGCTGGCATACTTTTCGCTACTTGTAAAGTATTGCTAATGCAGGACGCCCGATAATATATGAAATGGTTTTCGACTCAAGTATTTTAAGAACAAAAAAATGTACTGACTTTAAATTTTGTGTCTCACACAACATATTGTTATTATTAAAAAAATAAAATAAATAAATTGGGTCCTGCAACAGTCCGTTGAGGACTAGGGCCTATTGACTTACAACTCTCAACTACTCCTGTGAGCGAGTACTCTTGGCAGTATAGCGTGGACCTACTGTTTTAACGGAATCCGAACGGCTAGTTTAAGAAAGCACTTTTCATGCCAAGAATTACTCTTGGAGAATTGGCGTTGGCATTGCAGTCCAGGGCACTTTTTTTTGTAAATTTATTTTTACTAATTCATTCTTACTTAAAACTACTTTAAGCTAGACAAAAATTAATAACTTACAACTAACTTGCTGGTCCCATACAGACGCTCTAAAAAAAACACTAATATTTAACCCCCCCCCCCATTCCGACTACCAACTTTCAAGTGCCGATTGAAGCCACCAAAATTGGTTTTCCTGCTTCACCCTATCAGTTCGGTCCCGTTCGGACACAGCCCTACTGAACCGAAGGGGCTCTGCTCCGCCTTGTGCCATGACGTCCCGATTGTATGGGAGTCGCCTATCCACGGTTCTTCGTCTATCCTGTATCAGACCGGATCTATCTAAAAAGAGGAATGCCTCTGGTTGAATGAAAACGCTCAAGCGTGCACTTCCAAAATACTCGTCGTTCGGATAGAACGCCCCGAAAATTAAATTGTTGGTCGAAGACATAGCTCTTGCAATGTGACCTCGAACGAGTTTTATCACGAAATTATCAATTCTGTTGATTCGAATAGTAATGCACATAAGAAGATTCGGCTGTTCGATATAAGCCGGTACAGCGTCGTAAACACTGCCGCTCGAACACCCAAAACTTCTCCATCTGGGATGGGGCAACGTTGAACCACACAGGACAACCATAAACGATCATCGGCCGTATGAGGTCCATGTAGCAAATTACCTTTACTCTGGTGTCAAGCCGACTGCTAAAAAAAAGCCGTTTCGTCAGAGCGAAGGTTCCTCTGGCCTTGGTCAGAGCAGCATTTATGTGTCTGTCGAAATATAAATACTGATCTAACCAGATACCGAGGTACTTCATTACATTTTGCTCGCTAATGGCTGCCCGTGAAGATCAACGATTTCCATTTTGCGCCAATTCTTGCATGTATCCCTCGTGGCCCTAGCCAACGGAGTCCGGAATAGAATTGTCTCCGACTTCTGGATATTTATTTTCAGTTTCCAGTCGTCGAAATATTGCTGAATCTTGTCGAAATCACGCTGCAAGAGAATTCTAACAACCTAAACCTTTCGGGCCGTTCTGTGCGCAATTAGATCGTCGGCGTACGCAATTGCTTTTGTAAGACTACCTATCAGATCGCTGGTGTAAATGCTTAAGAGAATCGATGAATTACCGTTAAGCATATCATTAAGTGTATACAACAATGGCTTGCTTATGCCAAGCCTTTTCAGTTTTAGGTAAAGACCCTCTAACCATACGGTGTCAAAGGCCTTTTCCGAATCAACCAGGACAGCACCTGTGCATTGTTGTTTTGTTTTTTTCCATTGGATATCAGAAACGAGTTTAGACGCAGCATGAATTGTGTCATGACCCGCCTTGAACCCGAACTGTTTATCCGGAATTATTTTGCTGTCCGCAGCCCACTTAGTCAGAGCCCTATTAATGATTTTTTCGAAAACTTTGCTGATGCTCGGAAGAAGACTTATCGACCGAAGATTTGACGGGTTGGAGTTGTGGTGGTTCATCCTTTCCCTTTTTCGGGAGAGGATGAACCACAGCAATCTTCCAATTCATTGGATAATATGCATTATTCAGTGCATTATTGAAGAGCGTATGGTGTAAATGTCAATTGCTTCCATCGGTAAATGTCTTTGTACAACGTTGGATATACCATCGACACCTGCTGACTTTTTGTTTTTTATTGAATTGAAGATGAGCTGTAGCTCAACCTTCGTCACTAACAAGGGACTTGGTCCCGTTTGCTCGGCGATTATGGCATTTGCCAAGGAATCGTCATTGAACCGCATAAAACCGCGGTTCTCAGATAGCCAATGTGTGATATCATTACGGAGGTAAAAGTGATTAAGTAGGGCTCTGTTTTCCAGGTCGTGTTTGGGGCGAATGCTAACATTCACCTTGTACACTTGCTGGAAAGCAGCTCCAACCGCCTCCACTTTTTCCTTCGGATCTTCAATTATGTAAAAGTCATCGTCAAAGATGTTTTCTTCTGTATCTATTTGCGCTGTCCTGAGAACGTCTCTCTTCAGTTCTTTGGAGTTTCAGAAACGGAAGGTCAATATCGTTCTTTTTCCTGAATACCTTGTTGATTTTAGGGAACATATTAGTGTCACTAGAATGAACTGATCGGATATTGCGGTCGCTGTACTTGTTAATTGATAACCTGTAGTTCTCCTTAATCAACAGATTAACATTTTTTACTGACGACTTCAGAGTTCCAACCTCCAAGTCGTGTGGGTCTGTAAGTCGTCTTTAAAGCCCAAAGCACTAACCATCATGTCATGGGTACTACATTGTTATTATTACTTTCTTAAAATTTAAAAAAGAGGCTGGGATGCGACCCACACTGATAACTTCCCATCCCGTCTGTCGATTTGTCTTGCTTAAAAGTTTGTCTATATAAACTTGTATCAATTTTTACCAAATTTGCGTACTATTTTTTGTAGATTTTATTTTTTATAAAAAAACGGACTGTTGGATTTTTATATAAAAATTAATGAAAATCGAAAACAATATTTTCTGTGAAATAAAATAAGTTTCAAGCCAATATTTTTAAGTTTTGAAAAGCTATTTGAGTTGAAAGTAAATTTTTACGAAGTTTTAGTATTGTTTTTTTTAGAGTTTTATTTTTTGTAAAAAAAACTATCAATTCGATTTTTGAAAAATTTTACCAAATGTTGAAAACAATATTTTTTATGAGATAAAATTACTTTGAAGCTAATGTTTGAAATTTTTGAAAAGATATTTGAGTCGAAAATCAATTTTTACCAACTTTTATACATTTTTTTTTTAGGTTTTCATTTTTTGTAAGAAAACTGTCAATTCAATTTTTTTCAAAATTCTGCTGAATGTTGACAACAATATTTTTTGAAAGATAAAAGTAGTTTAAACCCAATATCTACAATTTTTGAAATGATATTTGAGTCGAAAATCAATTTTTACCAACTTTTGTTAATTTTTTTTAGGTTTTTATTTTTTGTAAAAAAACTGTCAATTCCATCATTCTCAAAAATTTGTTTAAATGTTGAACACAATATTTCTTATAAGCAAAAATTAGTTTGAAGCTATTATCTCAAATTTTTGAAAAGATATTTGAGTCAAAAATCAATTTTTACCAACTTTTGTTAATTTTTTTTTAGGTTTTTAATTTTTTGTACAAAAACTGTCAATTCGATTTTTTTCAAACTTTAATTGTATGTTCGCAACAAGATTTTTTGAAAGATAAAAGTAAATTAAAGCCAATATCTCAAAGTTTTGAAAAGATATTCGAGTCGAAAATCAATTTTTACCAACTTTTATACATTTTTTTTTTAGGTTTTTATTTTTTGTAAAAAAAACTGTCAATTCGATTCTTCTCAACATTTTTCAAAATGTTGAAAACAATATTTCTTATAAGATAAAATAAGCTTGAAGCCTAAATTTCAAGTTTGTGAAAAGATATTTGAATCGATATTCAATTTTTACGAACTTTGAGTAATGTTTTTTTTAGATTTTTTTTTTTTTTATAAAAAAACTGTCAATTCGATTTTTCTCAAAATTTTATCAGATGTCAAAAACATTATTCTTCGTTGCACAAAATTGGTTTAGAGATGAAATTATATTTCAGTCGTAAAATTTTGGAGGTGACAAATTTTTTTTTCAGTTTTATTGATTTTTAAAAAAAACCGTTATATTGATTTTTTTCAAAAAATATACCTGTTTGGTATCACGTTACAGTTTATTATATAAAATTTAATTCAAGTCTCTAGCGTTTTTGGTTCGTAAGATATTTGGGGTTAACCAAAATTTTCACCTTTTTTTCAAACAGCTATGGTAAAAAAACCACCCACGCAATTTTCTTGAGAGCCCTTTCTGCATCTTTCTGCCTTATTATCTGTATAACAAAATTTCTTTGAAGTGGATATCTCTTCTGGTTCTTGAGCTATGGACGACGAAAAAAACGTCGCGAACGTACGGACGTACGGACGTACAAACGTACGTACACACGCACGCACAGACATTTTTCTAAAAATCTTTTATTTCGGCTCTAGGGACCTTGAAACGTCGAGAAATGTCAAAATTTTCAATTTGACAAATCGGACCCATTACAATAACTTCCTATGGGAAGTTAAATAAAATGCACGACTGGGTCGCACGAACTTGCTCCTGTATGCAAAGAGTCTGTTTAAAAAAGTACTTATATGAGATTTAAAAATATTCCTATAAAATAAGTTTGGCTTCAAAGATATAAATGCCATTTGAATTGTCAAAAAACCGCACGATCTTTGTATATAAAAACCATAGTACTCTCATGAGCATAAACTTTTAGGGCGACCAGATGCCGAGTCGTTGGCGTGGCGTTAGTATCGAAAGTGGAGAAATTCAGCGGGAGCGAGAGAAAAATATTATTCCCATTCCCATAAGCACCCAGCAGAATAAGGGAGATAATTAATTTTCGACCCAAAAAGTCAACACAATTTCCTTTATTTTATTTGAGTCTATCCTCGTATATGTTTTCACATAAAGAGCTTCCATATGAAGGTTGATGAATTTGTTTTTGTTTTATTTATATCAAGGCACTTTATATAACAAACAAAATGGCTTATTATTGTATATAATAAGGGGATGAAACAAACTTTTGCATGCTTAAGTCAGCTGTTTAGGATCTTTTTCCGATATTTGTTTTTATTTACATTCATAAGTCTCCTTTTACTTGGGTACGATCTTTGTATATGAAAAATGGTTTCTATTATGTATAAAGCTACGATGCGTTCGATATAGATTCAACTTGTTCCTTAAAAGCTTTTTTCCTTTAGATAGCTTTTTTGTAATTTCATATTAGAAGAACCAAGATGGAAAATAAATAAGATAAGAAAGAGGAAGACCATGAATGTTAAAATTGTAAGGCGATCGCCTATTGGTTGTGTAGTTAGGTAGCAGGTAGATGTCTAAAACGACCATAGAATAGTTCACTTGGCGTGCTTAGCTTTATGCAGATAGATAGACAAGTTCATGTTTATGATGAAGGAATGAAGGAATGTTGTTGGTGGCTAGAAGGTACATACTACATTCCTTCTTAAGTTTTCAGCGCAAACATGGAGTTATTACGTTCAGTCTATTTTTTTCACTAAAGTTTTAAAAAACAAGCATACGAACAAGTACAGGAAATTGCTGTTCATGTGTTGTTTACAGTCAGGCTCTTGTGCGTTTTGGATTTTAGTTAAGAAGTGACACGTAAGCAGTAGTTGTAGAAGTTGTACGTTATACCTTTATAAATAGGTACAATGTGTATGCGTTGAAAAAGTGATTCTAATATATATACATATATATATATACATATACACTTTCTGGCCAGTTTCTTTAAGTATTTATTTTTTATATAGGCGAAGGCCAGTAAATCATGTGTGAAACAACCTTATTCGTAAAGAATAATATTTTAAAATCATATAAACAAAGTTACCAAAATAATACTTCTTGATAGACACTTTAAAATAGATTGTTGATTAAATATATCATATAAATGTGTACCAAATGCATTAATTTGGATGAAAGATAGGAATGTTATTACAATTTTGTCAAAATAATGCGCTCTTTCGGGATCAGGCACAGTTAAAATAATTTAAAAAATAATATTTTAAGATTCAAAATTTTACCTGAAAAATAAGTTTGTCTCCAAAAATTTAAATGCCATTTTATAAATAAAAAAAAAGGTTGATTTTCAAATTTTTATTTTGAAAATCGTTAGAGCGGTTTTTTTTTTAAATTAATTTTTTATATATAAAATTTTAAAATTTTATTCTAAAAATATTTTTGGAACACAGTTGTTTAGTGATTGTAAATATACGTCTTACGTTTGAATTTCGTAAACATTTTTTGACCCGTTTTTGAGATATAGAGTTTTGAAAAACAAAAATTCAATATTTTTTAAAAAATCCAAACAATTAAAAATTGCATTTTTGTTAATCAAATATTGTTAAGGCAATATAGGAGCTTATTCAGAAAAAAAATTATAAAAATCAGTTCATAAGTTGCTGAGAAAATTAAAAAACAAAATATCGGTTCTATGAGCGGTACCTTTCCTGAGCAATACAAAAATATGGTTTTCTTATAAAAATAAGCCTAGTTAAAAAATAAAATTTCAGAGAAAATTTAAAAAAATCTATCGGTTTGTTTTTGAGAAAATTCGAATTTTCGGTTTTTGACCAAAAAAATTGTATGGGGGCCACTGTTAGTTTTGATCTTAAAAAAAAAAATGAAAAAAATGCCTAACGCGAATCTGCTCAAAACCTTAACTTCCAAGTTTGAACTCAATCGACCCAATGGTTTAGGCTGTAGGAGCGTGGACAGACAGACAAAACCGACCGGACGGAATCGCGGGACCCACTTTTTTCGACTTCTCTACCATCGTAATATCATGTTTGATTAAAATCTCGAGTTCGAAATTTTGCACGAATGCAAAACTTGCCATATAGTTCCTATATGTCGCAAGTAAAAAATC